>NW_027442001.1:320000-327500 GCF_048569485.1 Anomaloglossus baeobatrachus | reverse complement strand
AAAAACCAAATAGGTAATATAGAGGTAGTTATTACCAGAAAACCACCACTAGAACTACTCTCATAAAAATATTTTATTAATAAATATTAAAAAAGAAGAACATATGTAGTGTTCTTATCTTACAATTTCGTACATCAAATAGACATATATATACAAGTGCAAGTGTAAACCATGGTTAACCCACGCCTGAGCACGGTTGTAGACAGTGGTTTATAGAGAGGGAGACAGATGTTGGTACGTCGCTGTCCGACTGGCAGTTGTTTAATGTACACTGTTACTACCTCCTTGTTTGTAGATGTATATGTTGATTATACTCCACTAAAAAGGTATCTAGCTCTCACTGTCCTTGTCAGCCTCCAGCAGGGATAACCACCACCAGAAAAGTGATAAAAGTGCAAACAGATGAACCATAGACAAACAAACAGTGGCAATGCGTTAGCTGTCCAGGGTTCTCATATTAGGCATAAATTCCCTAATTAGGATTGCTGGATAATATTAGGTAGGAGCCTGGAGTTCCACTAGGCTAATGGATCCCCCTGCTCTCCTGACGCGTTTCACCCCCCCTAACGCAGTAAAAAGGGGATCATCAGAGGATTTTTAGTGAGTCACTTCTCAAGAAAGGACACCTAGAAAGATGAACGAAAAAATATTGTAAGTATATAGATAATTAAACGACTGCATAGTTTTAGGCACATATAGCTATATAGGTACACTTACAAGGGACCAGTCCTCTTAATTGGAGTGCTAATAGGTGTTCCCTCTTAGTATGTAGTTACATGAACGGACCGTTCAAATGTCCAAGATAAGGATGAAGCTTATTCAGTAGTTGGTCCCTGTAGAAATGTGTAGGAAAAGTGGGCGGGTAATACCATATTATTCGTGTACTCAGGCAAAATTACTCATACACATAAAGTCTGGGTTTCTACCTGTATATATAGAGATGTAGTGGTATACACCCTTTTAGTCAATATATAGGCCGTTTTTTATCCACTATAATTCTCCAGTAGACGTATGGTCCTATGATTATAATAATAATAGGTTGTATATTCGTCCCTCCTGTAGGGATAATAAGATATATGATTATACATGTCCTCCGTTTAGGATATACTGTAGAGCGACACACATTTTATGTTTTTTATATTATATTACCTCTTGAAGGGATCAGAGTGGGTTTCTCAACCTTCAAATTACTCCGGGAATTGAATATATATAGGTGACCTCTTTTCAGGCAAAAGTATAGGATATGACAGACAATATGTCCTGTAAAGGAATAGCATAATTGATTTACCACCTTTATTGTAGACCATACATATGTATGACTCACTGGTACTCAGGGGTATACCTGTAAGGGCTATCAGCGGTGTGTAGGTAAAATCACACCCTACCACAGGGATATAAAATGAGTCACTTCCTGCATTTCCTGCAAAAAAACATAACGGATACTTGTAGTTCTGCTTTCACTATCGGCCGAAAATGCATATTAGTACCATTGTCCCGTCTTATGTGTCCATATATATGACAGATATATTGTAGTCACTGTCACAACAGCAATAGTTTACCCCTCCTCTCTCGTATTGGTATGATAATGGCCAATTGCAGCTACACATTGTGAGAGAGGTCCCAAAATATTCTTCCGTATATATGTCTATAAATATATAAGAGGTCAATTTACCTTGCCCTTAGGGGGGAAGTTTCCTATAGTATAGTATTCCCATGCATTCCCCTACCATTGAATCACAGAGGTGTATATCTTCTGTGAGACTGTACGTAAATATATCCAGTGCCACAAAAGCTATTTTGTACGTGCTGGTGTATGGTTGCTAATTATATGGGCCACTGTCTGCAGCAAAAGGGTATCCGTGTACCAAGATAATCCCCCTAAGATGACTGGTTAGAAAGCATACCTTGGTCCTGGAGCTCTACCAGTAAGGACTGTGAGTCCCGAGTGAAAACCACTCTCGCACACTGGGAGCTCACATTTGATCCCTGCCGTCTCGGTCTGTGCCTGCTGTCTGGACTGCTGACCTGCGCGCTCTGCGGGCCTTATATTGATGGAGACCCGGAGGCAAGTTTGCTCCGTCCGAAAAACGGAAGTACGTGGCCGGAAGTGATGTAACGGCATTTTCACGTTCCCATGTCACAGGCTAGATCATGTGATCCATACTGGGCGGGGTTTAGGGAAACAACTTCCTCTAGTAATATCTGTAGTGTGGAACGCATATGCGTTCCACAGGCAACAGCAGTGTTGGAAATATAGCGATATTACTGTAGTACAATAAGCAATGCGTAGCGCTGCCTATAGCAGTAAAATTCCCATAGACGATGTATATAAATATAGATATACAATTAGTTTTTTGCTTATATCCCAGAACAGATCACATGATCTGTGCTAAATAAATGCAATTAATGTGTCTTCCTTGTTGGTATGCTGAGCATATATATATATATGTATATATGTAATATATGTATGTGTTAATGCTAGCTATATTGGGGGCATACATATGATGTCATTCTTGGTGGTATGATATACACATAGACAGAGGGGGGCTAGTACTCTAAGTGGTGTTAGTAACACCCATATTAGGGGTATCATGGTGCTTGCCATATCCAGGACATTCATTCCTATATATGTATTAAATGAGACCCCAGTTTCGTGGTGCTAATAACTATCTTGAAGGATTTCTATGCACTGTTCTCTATAAACCACAATTCCTCCTGAGGGTAAAAGGGTGGAAAGAGCATATAGGTATATATATACCCATTGCTGAAAAAGGGGTACATTCTTGCCACTATATCCAAACCAGAGTTGTAATTTCTACATTCCAACATATAAGCGTAGATCCAACTACATATATGTGCTATTCCACTAGTGCAGTCTCAAAAAAAGATATATATTAAACATGGTAAAAATGACCATGTGCGGGGGCATATAGTATATGCATAAAGCTTATGCCTATCAGTATCAATCTAAACAACCCTAAAAATGGGGGAAAGGGGGGGGAGGGGTGTGGGGGGGGTGTTGGGGGGGGGGGGGGGGGTTGGGGGCGGGGGGTTGTTAGTAGGTATAGTTATGGGGCCCGGGACGAAAAGGCTGGACAAGAAGCTAAATAAAGCTATGAAAGCTTATGATCTCATTGAGACCGTTAGGGGAGACCGAATCCAGGAGGAAGGTCCATCTCGCCTCCCGCTGCAGTATTTTCCTATCCCAGTCTCCCTTCCTGGAAGGTTTAGGTATAACCTCTATTGCCTGGAAAGAGATACTTTTTAAATCCCCTCCATGGGTATTGTTGACATGTCTGGCTATCGCTGTATCCCTTTTGTGCCGGATATCTCCTACGTGTTCACCAATCCTGGTTCGTAATTGTCTTTTGGTCTTTCCCACATATCCCATGGGGCAAGTGCAGGTACACAGATAGACCAATCCTTCGGTTTTGCAGTTTGCAAAGTCTCTAAGTCTGAATGTTCTGTTAGTTTTGTGGTTCAGGAAGGTTTTTGACTGATTAATATAGGGGCAGTAGGTACACTTCCCACATCTAAACGTACCTACTGGTCTTCTTTCCAGCCAGGTACCTGTGCCTTTTGGCACTGTAAAGTGACTATGGGTTAAATGATCCCTAATGGACTTTCCCCTCCTAAAGGTAACACTTGGATAATCAGAGATTAGTTCACATATGTCAGGGTCGGCTTTAAGTATGGACCAATGCCGTCTTAAGATTTCCATCACTCTCCCATTTTGATCATCGTATGTGGCTATCAGTCTCGTGATGTCTCTCTTGTCCTCTTTTGGTTTGTGTTTAAGCAAATCTCTTCTATTTTTTATCCCTGGCATGGTGGTAGGCCTGTTCTATAGTGACAGCTGGATAGCCCCTGTTAAGGAACCGCTCTTTCATATTAAGAGCCTGTATCTCAAATTCTCCAAGTGATGAGCAATTGCGTCTCAGGCGTAGAGGATTTTTAGTGAGTCACTTCTCAAGAAAGGACACAAGGGGACCAGTCCTTGTGTCCTTTCTTGAGAAGTGACTCACTAAAAATCCTCTGATGATCCCCTTTTTACTGCGTTAGGGGGGGTGAAACGCGTCAGGAGAGCAGGGGGATCCATTAGCCTAGTGGAACTCCAGGCTCCTACCTAATATTATCCAGCAATCCTAATTAGGGAATTTATGCCTAATATGAGAACCCTGGACAGCTAACGCATTGCCAATGTTTGTTTGTCTATGGTTCATCTGTTTGCACTTTTATCACTTTTCTGGTGGTGGTTATCCCTGCTGGAGGCTGACAAGGACAGTGAGAGCTAGATACCTTTTTAGTGGAGTATAATCAACATATACATCTACAAACAAGGAGGTAGTAACAGTGTACATTAAACAACTGCCAGTCGGACAGCGACGTACCAACATCTGTCTCCCTCTCTATAAACCACTGTCTACAACCGTGCTCAGGCGTGGGTTAACCATGGTTTACACTTGCACTTGTATATATATGTCTATTTGATGTACGAAATTGTAAGATAAGAACACTACATATGTTCTTCTTTTTTAATATTTATTAATAAAATATTTTTATGAGAGTAGTTCTAGTGGTGGTTTTCCCCACACACACACACACACACACACACACACACACATCGGTCTCTGCACCCCCGCCACACACACACACACACACACATATTTGGCTCTGCACCCCCCCCCCCCCCCACACACACACACACATCAGGCTCTGCACCCCCACCCCCACCCCCACCCCCACACACTGGGCTCTGATCCCCCCCCCCCCCCCCCCACACACACACACACACACACACACACATCAGGCTCTGCACACCCCCCCACCATACACACACATCGGGCTCTGCGCCCCCCCAACACACACACGGCTCTGAACCCCACCCACACACATCGGGCTCTGCACCCCCCCACACACACACACATCGGGCTCTGCACCCCCCCCCACACACACACACACACTGGGCTCTGAACCCCCCCACACACACACACACACGGCTCTGAACCCCACCCACACACATCGGGCTCTGCACCCCCCCACACACACACACACATCGGGCTCTGCACCCCCCCACACACACACACACACATACACACATCGGGCTCTGCACCCCCCCCACACACACGGCTCTGAACCCCACCCACACACATCGGGCTCTGAACCCCCCCCACACACACACACACACATCAGGCTCTGCACACCCCCCCACCATACACACACATCGGGCTCTGCGCCCCCCCCCACACACACACGGCTCTGAACCCCACCCACACACACACACACATCGGGCTCTGCACCCCCCCACACACATCGGGCTCTGCACCCCCCCCACACACACAAACCGGGCTCTGCACCCCCCCACACACACACATCAGGCTCTGCACCTCCCCCCACCACACACACACACACACACATCGGGCTCTGCCCCCCACACACACACACACACACACACACACGGCTCTGAACCCCACCCACACACATCGGGCTCTGCACCCCCCCCCACCACACACACATCAGGCTCTGCACCCCCCCACCACACACACACACACATCGGGCTCTGCCCCCCCCCCACACACACACACACACGGCTCTGAACCCCACCCACACACACACACACACGGCTCTGAACCCCACCCACACACATCGGGCTCTGCACCCCCCCCACACACACATCGGGCTCTGCACCCCCCCACACACACATCGGGCTCTGCACCCCCCCCACACACACACACATCGGGCTCTGCACCCCCCCCACCCACACACACACACACACACAGGGCTCTGCACCCCCCACACACACACATCGGGCTCTGCACCCCCCAACACACACACATCGGGCTCTGCACCCCCCAACACACACACATCGGGCTCTGCACCCCCCCCCCACACACACTCACACATCGGGCTCTGCACCCCCCCCTCCCACACACACACATCTGGCTCTGCACCCCCCCCCCCACACACACACACACACACACACACACACACACACAGGGCTCTGCACCCCCCCCCACACACACACACACACACAATCGGGCTCTGCACCCCCCCCACACACACACACACATCGGGCTCTGCACCCCCCCACCCCACACACACACCGGGCTCTGCACCCCCCACCCACACACACACACACACACACACACACACACACACACACACAGGGCTCTGCACCCCCCCCCACACACACACACACATCTGGCTCTGCACCCCCCCCCCACACACACACGCACACAGGGCTCTGCACACACACACACACACATCGGACTCTGCACCCCCCCACACACACACACATCGAGCTCTGCACCCCCCAACACACACACACCGGGCTCTGCACCCCACCCCTCCACACACACACACTGGGCTCTGAACCCCCCCCCCACACACACACACACACACACACACACATCAGGCTCTGCACCCCCCCCACCACACACACACATCGGGCTCTGCGCCCCCCCCCCACACACACACATCGGGCTCTGCACCCCCCACACACACACACACACACACACATCGGGCTCTGCACCCACACACACACACACACACACACACACACACACACCGGGCTCTGCACCACACACACACATTGGGCTCTGCACCCCCCACACACACACACACACATCGGGCTCTGCACCCCCCCACACACACACACACACACATCGGGCTCTGCACCCCACACACACATCGGGCTCTGCACCGCCCCCCCCGACACACACACACACACAACGGGCTCTGCACCCCCCCGACACACATCGGGCTCTGCACCCCCCGGACACACACACACATCGGGCTCTGCATCCCCCCGACACACACACACATTGGGCTCTGCACCCCCCCGACACACACATACACACATCGGGCTCTGCACCCCCCCCGACACACACACACATCGGGCTCTGCACCCCCCCGACACACACATCGGGCTCTGCACCCCCCCGACACACACACACATCGGGCTCTGCACCCCCCCGACACACACACACACATCGGGCTCTGCACCCCCCCCACACACACATCGGGCTCTGCACCCCTCACACACAAACACACACATCGGGCTCTGCACCCCCCCCACACACACACACATCTGGCTCTGCACCCCCCCCACATACACACATCGGGCTCTGTACCCCCCACACACAAAAGGCTCTGCACCACACACACACACACACACACACACACACACACACACACATCGGGCTCTGCACCCCACACACACACACACACACACACATTGGGCTCTGCAGCACACACACACACACATCGGGCTCTGCACCCCACACACACACACACACACATAGGGCTCTGCACCCCCCCGACACTCATCGGGCTCTGCACCCCCCCCGACACACACACACACACACATCGGGCTCTGCACCCCCCCCCACCCCACACACACATTGGGCTCTGCACCCCCCCACCCCACACATCGGGCTCTGCACCCCTCACACACACACACGTCGGGCTCTGCACCCCCCCACACACACACACATCGGG
>NW_027442000.1:300000-419210 GCF_048569485.1 Anomaloglossus baeobatrachus | reverse complement strand
CCAAACGTGCTCCATCCGCCATGCTGCGCACTCCCCAACGTGCTCCATCCGCCATGCTGCGCACTCCCAAACGTGCTCCATCCGCCATACTGCGCACTCCCCATCGTGCACCATCCGCCATGCTGCGCACTCCCAAACGTGCTCCATCCGCCATGCTGCGTACTCCCAAACGTGCTCCATCCGCCATGCTGCGCACTCCCAAACGTGCTCCATCCGCCATGCTGCGCACTCCCAAACGTGGTCCATCCGCCATGCTGCGCACTCCCAAACGTGGTCCATCCGCCATGCTGCGCACTCCCAAACGTGGTCCATCCGCCATGCTGCGCACTCCCAAACGTGCTCCATCCGCCATGCTGCGCACTCCCAAACGTGCTCCATCCGCCATGCTGCGCACTCCCAAACATAGTCCATCCGCCATGCTGCGCACTCCCAAACGTGCTCTATCCCCCATGCTGCGCACTCCCAAACGTGGTCCATCCGCCATGCTGCGCACTCCCAAACATGCTCCATCCTCCATGCTGCGCACTCCCCATCGTGCTCCATCCCCCATGCTGCGCACCCCCCATCGTGCTCCATCCCCCATGCTGCACCAGCATCAGCCTCTCTGCCCGCAGCATCAGCCTCTCTGCCCGCAGCATCAGCCTCTCTGCCCGCAGCATCAGCCACTCTCCTCCCAGCATCAGCCTCTCTCCTCCCAGCATCAGCCTCTCTCCTCCCAGCATCAGTCTCTCTTCTCCCAGCATCAGCCTTTTCTGTCCCTAGCATCAGCCTCTCTCCTCCCAGTCTACCCCAGCCTCAGCCTCCCCCAGCATCAGACTCTCTTCTCTCAGCCTCCCCCTCCCAGCCTTCCCCAGGATCAGCCTCTCTCCTCTCAGCCTCCTCCTGCACGCCGTGCTCCTCTGCCGACACTCACAGATCCGATCGCATACACACACACACACACCCGATCGCATACACTCACACACACCCGATCGCATACACTCACGCACACACACATTGACGATATTGGACATACGCGCTCATACTCACAACATCCGGAGATACCACATGCTTCTGGCCATGTGATCCTCCGGCAGGTCCTGGAAGCTCACAGCACAGTATCGCCGCCGAGAAGCAAGCGATATCCCAGGATGTTGTGAGTATGTGGATGCGATGTGATGTGTGTGTGAGGTGTGTGTGAGAGTGAGTGTGATCTGATGTGTGTGTGTGTGTGCTGTTGTGTGTGTGCTGTTATGTGTGTGCGTGTGTGTATGTTCCGCCGCTGCAGGACCTTGATGCGCTGGTAACTATGCTACCATGGTTACCAGCGTATCTCGTCCCCCGCTCGCACGGGAGCCCACACCAGCATACGCCGGCCAGCCCCAGCAATGCGAGGGTATGTGTCGGCTGGTTTGGCGGCGTACGCTGATGTGGGCTCCCAGGGGTACAGTACTCACCTGGTAGTCGTGGCTCCGTGACCGTGTCGGTTCGGGGAATGCGTGGGGGGGCGGGGCCAGAGCTAGCATGCATTGCGTGAGGGGGGCGGGGCGTGGCCGAGTTGCCAATGCCTGAAGGGTGCCGATCTGGGGGGGGGCGGAGCCTGGGCGTGCGGCCGGCCAATCCGTGTGGGGGCGCAGCCTGGGCGAGCGGCCAATCCATGCGGGGGTGTGAGTGTATGCGATCGGGTGTGTGTGAGTGTATGCGATCGGGGGTGTGTGTGTGTGTGTGTGTGAGTGTATGCGATCGGATCTGTGAGTGTCGGCAGAGGAGCACGGCGTGCTGGAGGAGGCTGGGAGGAGAGAGGCTGATCCTGGGGAAGGCTGGGATGGGGAGGCTGAGAGAAGAGAGGCTGATGCTGGGGGAGGCTGAGGCTGGGATAGGCTGGGAGGAGAGAGGCTGATGCTGGGGACCGAAAAGGCTGATGCTGGGAGGAGAGAGGCTGATGCTGGGGGAGGCTGAGGCTGGGGTAGGCTGGGAGGAGAGAGGCTGATGCTGGGAAGAGAGAGGCTGATGCTGGGAGGAGAGAGGCTGATGCTGAGGGAGGCTGAGGCTGGGGGAGGCTGAGGCTGGGGTAGGCTGGGAGGAGAGAGGCTGATGCTGGGGACAGAAAAGGCTGATGCTGGGAGGAGAGAGGTTGATGCTGGGAGGAGAGAGGCTGATGCTGGGGGAGGTTGAGGCTGGGGTAGGCTGGGAGGAGAGAGGCTGATGCTGGGATGAGAGAGGCTGATGCTGGGAGGAGACAGGCTGATGCTAGGGACAGAAAAGGCTGATGCTGGGAGAGAGGCTGATGCTGGGGACATAAAAGGCTGATGCTGGGAGGAGAGAGGCTGATGCTGGGATGAGAGAGGCTGATGCTGGGAGGAGAGAGGCTGATGCTGGGGACAGAGAGGCTGATGCTGCGGGTAGAGAGGCTGATGCTGCGGGTAGAGAGGCTGATGCTGGGGACAGAGAGGCTGATGCTGGGAACAGAGAGGCTGATGCTGGGAGGAGAGAGGCTGATGCGGGCAGAGAGGCTGATGCTGCGGGTAGAGAGGCTGATGCTGGTGCAGCATGGGGGATGGAGCACGATGGGGGGTGCGCAGCATGGGGGATGGAGCACGTTTGGGAGTGCGCAACATGGCGGATGGAGCACGTTTGGGAGTGCGCAGCATGGCGGATGGACCACGTTTGGGAGTGCGCAGCATGGCGGATGGAGCACGTTTGGGAGTGCGCAGCATGGCGGATGGAGCACGTTTGGGAGTGCACAGCATGGCGGATGGACCACGTTTGGGAGTGCGCAGCATGGCGGATGGAGCACGTTTGGGAGTGCGCAGCATGGCGGATGGAACACGTTTGGGAGTGCGCAGCATGGCGGATGGAGCACGTTTCGGAGTGCGCAGCATGGGGGATGCAGCACGATGGGGAGTGCGGAGTATGGCGGATGGAGCACGTTTGGGAGTGCGCAGCATGGCGGATGGACCACGTTTGGGAGTGCGCAGCATGGCGGATGGAGCACGTTTGGGAGTGCGCAGCATGGCGGATGGAGCACATTTGGGAGTGCGCAGCATGGGAGATGGAGCACGATGGGGGGTGCGCAGCATAGGGGATGGAGCACGATGGGGAGTGCGCTGCATGGGGGATGGAGCACGATGGGGAGTGCGGAGTATGGCGGATGGAGCACGTTTGGGAGTGCGCATCATGGCGGATGGAGCACGTTTGGGAGTGCGCAGCATGGCGGATGGAGCACGATGGGGGGTGCGCAGCATAGGGGATTGAGCACGATGGGGAGTGCGCTGTATGGGGGATGGAGCACGATGGGGAGTGCACTGCATGGGGGATGGAGCACGATGGGAAGTGCACACCTCCCCCCAACACACACACACGCGGGCGCACTGCACAACACACCACACACACACACTGGGAACCACAAACAACTGCCCTACACAGACACCCACACACACAGACAACGCTGCACACACACAACACCCAACACACAAACACCGCGGCACACACAAATATACGCACATACCGCACAACACACACATTGCACAAAACATACCTCCCCCCCAAAACACACCACACACACACACAAACCGCGCAACACACACACAACGCTACAGACACACAGCGCTCCACAAACAACGCAACACACGCAGCACACATACAACACCGCTCTCACCCCCCGTCACACCCAGACAACACCCAGAACATGTACAGCGCCCTACACAAACACTTGGTAACTACACACAACAACATCTATATATATATATATATATATATATATATATATATATATATATATATATATATATATATATATATATATAACAAAAATCATACATGAACTACACAATATGTAAATTCTAGAATACCCGATGCGTAGAATCGGGCCACCTTCTAGTATAATATAATATAGTAAAATTGTATGTAGACTAATGATCCCTGATCAATATGATCTTTTTTACTAATATGAGGGACTTTATCGGCCCCCACTCACCTTCTCCCCAATGTATGGGAGTCACAGTTGTATTTCTGCTTCACATGCTGTGCCCTATTGTCCATAACTGTATTTTTAATAATTTTGGTTACAAATAAAAATATATTTTTTAAGGAATATGAGCATCAATGTATTCTTTTTTAGGATATAAGTGGTTTCAATGTTAGACAGGTGCTATCCTGATCATTATAAATAAAATATGTGGTATATGTGGTTACATGTGTTTATATATTAGATGTCTGGAGGTTGTGCAATTATATGTTTATTTGTCCGTGTACTGTCTTTTCTATATCTATTATCTATCTCTATAGCAATTGCTGTCCAAAAACACCAGAAAAACGTATCGGAAACGGGTTTTTTTCTGCTGCGTTTTTCCTGCCAAGAGATGCAGAAATGGTGCAGAAATGACTGCACCAAATACTAATGTGTGCACATACCCCAGGGTTCCCATGACTAGTGTTTGTTGAGTTTTTGACACTGCAGAATTTCTGCACCAATTCAGTACCTTAGTTTATTTGCGCTTTTGCCTTGCATTTTTGTTACATGTGTTTTGATGCAGTTTTGACGTGTTTTTGTCTTAATAATAAAGTTTGTTGAAATAAAGACAGCAGAGAAAACAGAATTTTGTCAAAAGCAAAGAATTCAACATCTAAAAATACACAAAAAACACATGTACAAATATAAAATAAAAATATAAAAGATATAGCTAGATAGATGATAGAAATATTTTATACAAAATAGATTGCTATCCTACAGAGATATAATGTCACAACCCCCCTACATATTATACATTTGCACCATTTAGAGCCTTTCACGTGGCACTAAACAATGTTTTTAGTCTTGTTTAACCTAATGAATAAATAAATAATTTTAAAAAATTACGTGGGATTCCCGCTATTTTTGATAATCAGTCAAGGTAAAGCAGAAAGCAGGGGGATGATATTATCAGGCTGCGAAGGCCCATGGTTATTTGGCCCTACCCAACCTAAAAATAGCAGCCCGCAGCCACTCCAGAATTTCTGCACCACATTAGATGCGCCAATTCTGGAGCTTTGCCTGACTCTTCTCGATTGCCCTGGTGCGGTGGCTATCAGGGTAATATATTTTTGGGGTTGATGTCAGTTTTGTAATGTCAGCTGTCATCAAGCCTAGGAGTTATTAATGAAGAGGCATCAATCAATCACCCCCATTATTAACCCGATAAGTAAAAAGAAAAAACACACAAATAGTTTATTTGAAAAAAAAAAACCACTCTCCAACTCTTTCCCTGGTTCACCAATATATTTAAAATAAAAACCCAGGCAGGTCTGACATAGTCCAGGGAATCCGATGTAGTGCACAACCTTGTACAAAAACGTGTTTTCCTGCAAAAAGATGCAGAAGTGGAGCTGCACAAAATACTTTACGTGTGCACATAGCCTAAATTGTAATAAAACACATATCGACCCCCCGGTTTTATCAGTAAAAAGTAAGCTCAAGGCACAAAAAATAAGCCTTCCCATAGTCCCAGATCCCCAAAAAATAAAAACATTACGGTCCTGGAAAATTTCGCGAAAAGGTAAATTTATTTGTTTTTTACATGTTTCTGAATTTTTTTTGACCATTTAAATAAAAAAAAAAAATATACATGTTTGGTATCTAAGAACTCGTACTGACCCGGGCAATCATGCTGCAAAGTCTGATTTACCATATGGTGAACATGGAAAGTAAAAAAACCCAAAACAATGCGGACTTGCACTTTGTTAGCAATTTCACCGAACTTACATTTTTTTTTTACCATTTTCCACTACTTTATAAAATAAAAAAAAATGTAAAATCAATGATGTCAGACAAAAGGTCAACTTTTCCCTCAAAAAACAAGCCCTCACATAGCTATATTGCCGAAAAAATAAAAAAAGTTATGGCTTTTAGAATAAGAAGGAGAGGAAAAGCGAAAAAAACGTAAAATATCCATGGTTTGAAGGTGTTAACAAGGCCAGAAACGTTCGGAGATGAGGGAAAAAAAAAATTGGGGTTGAGAAATGCGTGAAAATATGGAACGCTTCATTACTACTGCACAAGGGGGCACTATTATTGTACAGGGGGCATCACTACTGTACATGGGGTCAAAGGTGGGCATTACTACTGATCTTGGGGGCATTGCTACTGTACAGGGGGCATTACTACTGTGCAGGGGGCATTACTACTGTGCAGGGGGCATAACTACTGTACATGGGGCATTATTACTGTACAAGGGGTCACAAGTGGGCATTACTACTGATTATGGGGCATTACTACTGTTCAAGGGGGCACTACTGTTGTACAGAGGGCATTACTATTGTGAATGAGGGCATTACTGCTGTACATGGGGGCATTACTAGTGTACAGGAGCTCACAGAGAGCATTACTGCTGTACAGGGGCATTATAATTGTACAGGGGCTCACAGAGGGCATTATTACTGTACAGGAGGCATTACTCATGTACTGGGGAACACAGGGGGCATTACTACTGTACATCAGGTCATTACTACTGTAGAGGGGCTCATTGATAAGCATTACTTTTGTACATGGGGCTACTAATACCATACAGTGGCTCACAGATGACAGTCTCTTGTTTTTATTTTCTCTCTGTTTATCTTTTTCAGGTTCCCATTTGTGGACTATGGCGGATTCCTTGGACTACGGCGGTCCTGCTATTTTTTTTTGTTTGTTTTAATAAAGTAGTGAATGATGGAAAGTGTTTGTTTTAATAAATCATTTTGTTAAATTGTGTATGTTGTCTTTTTTTATTACTGGGTTATTAATGCGGGTGCCTGATAGATGCCTCTCCATTACTATCCCCTGGGCTTGCTGCCAGCTGACATTACACAGCTGACGTCAACCCCAGCTACCATTACTCCGATTGCCACTGCACCATGGCAATCAGGAAGAGGCGGGCAAAGCGTCAGAATTAGAGCATCTAGTGTGATGCTTCACTTCTGCGGCAGCTGCAGGCTGCTAGTTTTAGGCTTGGACGAGCCAATAACCATGGACCTTCCCAGCCTATCAGCCCCTAGCTGTCTGCTTTTCCTTGGCTGGTTACCAAACATAGCAGGGAACCCATGCCAGTTTTTCAATTAACTTATTTATTTAACCCCGTCATTAGTACGCCATTGGTCGTGTCCCTGCGGTTACCATGGGCTCCGGCAGATCTGATCAGCAGACGTGCGTGTGTTGTCCCTTTAGCTGACACTGTCAAACTCTGCTCCCGTCACCGTCGGTGGCCCCGTGATGCGATCACGGGGTGCCGTTGTATTTTCATGACAGCTCTGGGTCAGATGCTGTCATAAATCACTTCCTGTGAGAGTCAACAGAGCGCCAGCACTCTCAGGAGACCAGCATTTCTCCTGATCAGAGCGATGCTGCAGCATCGCTCTGAACAGGAAAAGCAATCGCAGTGTACAGTCATAAAGTCCTCTAGGGCAACTAGTAAAATCAGTAAAAAATGTTAAAGAAATAAATAAATATGTAAAATATGAAAAAATAAAAGCTAAAGCTCAAATCACCCCCCTTTTGCCCCACTTAAAGCAAAACAATTAAAAAACTAAAAAAAAAAATAAAAAAATGCAGACGCCCCTGAGGAAACCAGGTGTCACAAAACAAGGTAACATCACTGTAACAGCTCAGGTCCTTCATAAATGTGCCAGTCAGTACACACACACCAGCACACCAGGACACATACACTCCAAAACCAGGGCGGGGACTCCCATAGAACCATGTGACAGGGCTGGGCACTGTGAGCTAACAGGCAGCCAACTGGGTAGGGAGAGATCAGTCCTGGGGGAGGAGTGGATGGCCTGGGGAGTGTGGGTAGACAGTGGGAGGAGTCAGCTGGCTGGAGAGAGTGAAAGTGAGCAGTCGCAAGGAGGAGAGAGTTGTCAATAAAGGTGTCAAGACAGACAAAGGAATCTTGAGACACAGGTCTTGGCGGGGTCTTTGCTACTTTCACTGAGTGGAAACAGCAGCCACTCAGGGGAGAAAGTAGCTGGAGAGCGAGAGATCAAGCTCCAGGGACAGTGGAATCCTGCGAGAGTGGAAATCCAGGGCTCCCAGTACTTTGCACGCACGGGGTGCAGATCCCAGAACAGACCGGGACTTCAAGCCGTCTATTAACTCTACCAGGTGGGTGGGTTTCCAGGACTCATCTGCCACCATTAACATCCGAGGCATAAGCAGCAAAGGGAGGACCGGGACATATTCCCTTAAATAGTCCAAACTGCCTGCGGCAGGACACAGAAACAAGGAGGACCTCCAAGTGCTCCACGCCAGGGAGGACCCACACACACACACACACAAGTGCATCGGTGGGCGAGTGGCACCAGGTCAGCTGGCACAGGGACACAGGACTCGGGCGCACCTCCCCAGGTTGCGAACCCAGCTGTAAGTAAAGCGACCAAACTGCACTCCCCTGTCTGGACTGAGGTATTTCACTGCACCTCCACATTAACCCCTACCTACCCCTGGGGAAAAGCCCTGCTCGCGTAGGGCTTCACCATCCACGCTTCCCCATCCATCACCCCCAGGGAAGACCGGCAGCGGCGGCCATACCATCCCTGGCAGTTCACCGCGTGTGTTGTAGTCGGGCTATTTTTATTATTTTTCTCATTTTATTTAAAAAGTGATCGACGTGCCCCTGGATCTGGGACCCCTCGAGCCACGGATTGCCCGGATCCGAGCAGCTCGGCTGCCCCGGGGTGCGACAATACACATATTTGTGACGGTCTCCCGTTGAAGCACATGCAAAACACGTGTCGGGACCGGGTCCACATGTGAGGCTGACAGACTCCCTTTCTGGGTGCTACACATACCACAGGTAGGTCCTTCAGGTGCCAATTTACCCACCACTATATGACTTTTTTTTTTTTTTTCTCTGAGATTATTTTGGTGGTGTTACATACTGGAGTACTCAGGCCCTGATTTGGACCTTATCCTGTTGGTTACTGTTTAATGTATGGACATTCCATCATTCCACTAGCCCAGGGGGTATACTGTTGATATCTTTTGGTTACTTATATGCCCCCCCCCGGGATATAGTAATACTACTTTCTTACCAGTTTTAGTTAAGGGGTAGTCTGTCTCCCTCCCTGGGACCTTTTTCTCTCTCTGTCTCATCTAATTGGATTTTAACTATATATGTCTAACTACTTACTAACTGTCATCACATGTGATTTTTGATATTTGCACTTTTTGTAATAATAAAAGCTGTATACTTTTTCACAACTGTGGTACAGTAGTTTTACTTAAAAAAACATGATAAATACCCCTTCTTGTTCACAAGTTTTTGTATGTATTCTATGGGGTCCATGTATATTACAACAAATATGAGGTCCGCTCTACTTGGTCTCTGTTTTTCTAATACACATATTTGGTATTGCTGAGTTCAGAAATGCCTGAGCTATCAAAATATAAAAGCAATTAATGTGATTAGTACAAGGTGTAAGGAGAAAAAAGAATTCCAGACGCCAAAATTATGGTTTTTGGTCATCGCAACATGGCACTAAAATGCAATAACAGGCGATCAAAACATCATATACAAATATGGTATAATTAAAAACATCAGCTCAAAACGCAAAAAAAAAGCCATCACTGAGCCCCAGATCCCGAACAATGAGAATGCTACAGGTCTCCGAACATGGTGACAAAGCGCTATTCTTTTTTTGGACAAACTTGTGCTTTTTTTTCACCCTTTAGATAAAAGTAAAAGTATACATGTTTCATATCTACGAACTCGCATTGGCCTGAGGCATCATAATGCCGGGTCACTTTTACCAAATTGTAAACATGGTGACAAAAAAAAGCAAAAAAAACCCCTACATTGTGGAACTTCACTTTTTAATTAGAATTTCTCCACTTTTGGAAAATTTTTTCCCATTTTCCACTACACTACGTGGAAAAAATGAGTGATGTCATTCAAAAGTACAACACACGGCCCTCACGTGGAAAAATCAATAAGGTAGGGCTTTTGGAAGAAGAGGACGAAAAATGAAAAGGAAATAAAGTAAAACGGCCATGGTTTGAAGGGGTTAACAAGACCAGAAATGTTCTTACCTCAAAAAATGACGAAAAAAAAATACATTTGGGTTAATAAATGCGTCAAAATATGGAACGCTTCACGAATTTGCATGGATGGAAGGGGACATTACATTTGTATAGGGGCACAGAGAGGTAATTTCTACTTTATAGGAGCACAGAGGGCAAACAATACCAATGAATGTGGCTGATAAAAGGGCCATTATTATTGTGTGGGTAAACAAATGGGGACATCACAACAGTATAGGGGGACAAAAGGGGGCACATAGGGTGTAATATAACTGTACAGCCCTAAGAGAAGCACAGTTACTGTATAGGAACACAAACACAAAGGCGGACCAATGGTAATGGACGGTGGTCAAAGAGGGACATTGTTACTGTATAGGAACACGAAAAGGGGCATGAGTACAGTCTGGGGGACATAGAAGTCATATCTAATATATAAAGCTGTGTGTGTGTGTGTGTGTGTGTGTGTGTGTGTGTGTGTGTGTGTCCGGGATTGGCATCTGCATCGTCGCAGCTACAGCCACAAAATTTTGTACACTCACACATCTGGACCCCAAGGCTATGCTTTGAGGTGAAATTTTAACTTCGCGCTTTACAGTTATTCAACAAAAAACCTGCCTCCATTAAAGCGAATGGAGCTGGGAGCCACAGTGCAGCCAGAGCTTCAGAAGAATGCGCAGCCACGCCCTTAAATGGAATGTTGGCGTGTCACATAGCAGCCAGAGAAAGAGAGACAAAGACAGGGAAAGAGGCAGACACAGACAGGGTAAGAGACAGACATAGACAGGGTAAGAGACAGACACAAAGAGACAGACACAGACAAAGAGACAGACTGACAGGGAAAGAGACAGACAGGGAAAGAGAGGGAAAGAGAGAGACAGGTTAAGAGACAGACACAGACAGGTAAAGAGACAGACACAGACAAAGAGACAGAGACAGACACAGGGAAACAGACAGAGAGGGAAAGAGAGGGAAAGAGACAGACAGGGTAAGAGACAGAGACAGACAGGGAAAGAGATTGAGACAGACGGAGAAAGAGACAGAGACAGTCAGGGAAAGACAGACAGACAAAGAGATAGAGAGAGAGAAAGATATACAGAGGGGGAGACAGACAGAGAATGGGAGAGAAACAGAGAGACAGTTACTATCCCGGGCAGCGCCGGGTGCTACAGCTAGTATCTGTATATAAGGGACGTTCCTGACGTCACCGTTCATCGGAATTGCTGGTTTTCGCTGTGTGCTGCTTCTCAAACTCTATGGAGCCTTGTTCTGAGCCTCCATAGTCTTTGATCATTGTGCAACGTCTTGGTAAGCGCCGGACTACGTTGGACTTGCGTGGGAACTTTGCTTTTTAATACATTGGTGAACTATTGACTCTGTCTTGTTTTTATTTCTCTCTGTTTATGTTTTTCTGGTTTCCATTTGTGGACTATGGCGGATTCCTTGGACTACGGCAGTCCTGCTGCTTTATTTTTATTTAGTAAAGTGGTGAATGATGGAAAGTGTTGGGGAGTGTTTATTTTTATAAAGTATTTTTTACGTGTGTGTATTTTTTTTTATTACTGGGTTAGTAATGGGGGTGTCTGATAGACGCTTCTCCATTACTAATCCCTGGGCTTTATACCAGCTGACACTACACAGCTGACATCAACCCCAACTACCATTACCAGATTGCCAGTGCACCAGGGACGAGCAGAGGCAAAGCGCCAGAATTGGCGCATCTAATGTGATGTGCTACTTCTGGGGAGGCTGTGTGCTGCTATTTTTACTCTGAGAAGGCCCATGGTTATTGGCTCCTACTGCACCATGGTAATCAGGAAGAGCTGAGGAAAAGTGCCAGAATTGGCGCATCTAATGTGATGCGCCACTTCTGGGGTGGATGCTTGCTGCTATTTTTAGTCTGGGAATGACCATGGTTATTTTCCCCTGCAGCACCAGGGCAATCAGGAAGAGCCAAAGCAAAGTGCTAACATCTATTGTGAGGTGCCACTTCTTGGATAGCTGTGGGCCGCTATGTTTAGGCTGGGAAGGGGACAATAATCATAGGCCTTCCAAGCCTGATAATACCAGCCCCCAGCTGTTTGCTTGACCTTTGTAGTTCTCAAAAGTAAAAGGGGTCCCCGTTTTTTTCTATTGATTTATTTAATCATAGATGTCCAATAAGCTCCACAGGGTACAATTTTATTATATGTCGGGAGGTTTTGCAATTGAGGTAATACTTTTGGAGTTGATGTCAGCTTTGTAATGTCAGCTGTCGTCAAGCCCAGGGGTATTGGAGAGGCGTCTATTAGACACCCCCATTACTAACCCAGTAAGTATAAAGAGATAAAAACACACACCCAAAAATAGTTTATTTGAAAAAAAAACACTCCAAAGTCTTTCTTGGGTCACCAATTTATTTAAATAAAAACCCAGGCAGGTCGGATGTAGTCCAGGGAATCTGACGCAGACCACAAATGGAAATATGAAAGACACAAAAAGAGAGAAAGCATTATTATATGTGGAGGGCTGTGCAGCTATTTGTCTGTTTTGGTATCTGCCTATATCTATATATTTTTTATGTCTATAGTATTCATTGCTGTTTAAAAAAAAAAACTAGAAAAATGCAGGGGAAAAACAATTGCAAAAAACGCGTAAATTTTCCCCGCCAAAAGATGCACCAATTACTTTACATGTGTACAGAGCCTAAAGGGGGCTTTACACGCTGCGATATCGGTACCGATATCGCTAGCGATCGTACCCACCCCTGTTGGTTGTGGGTCACGGGCAAATCGCTGCCCGTGGCGCACAACATCGCTAACACCTGTCACACTACTTACCTGCCCTGCGACGTTGCTCTGGCCGGCGATCCGCCTCCTTTCTAAGGGGGCGGGTCGTGCGGCGTCACAGCGACGTCACACGGCAGCCGTCCAATAGAAGCGGAGGGGCGGAGATGAGCGGGACGTAACATCCCGCCCACCTCCTTCCTTCCGCATTGCCGGTGGAGGCAGGTGAGGAGATGTCTGTCGCTTCTGCGGTGTCACACTCCGCGATGTGTGCTGCCGCAGGAACGACAAACAACCTCGTTACTCACCAGACAACGATATTTGGTGTTTGGACAACCTCTCCAAAACCAACGATTTTTACCACTTTTGTAATTGTTGTAGGTCGCTTGTACGTGTTACACGCTGCGATGTCGCTAACGACGCCGGATGTGCGTCACAAACACCGTGACCCCGACGATAAATCATTAGCGATGTCGCAGCGTGTAAAGCACCCTTTACATTGTAATAAAATACATTATATTTACCCCCAAATTTTATCAGTAAAAAGTCAGTTCAGGGCACAAAAAAAATAAGCCCTCACACAGTCCCAGATCCACGGTCCTTGGAAAAAAAAACAATTTTTTTTTTACATATTTCAGAATTTTTTTTGACTACTTAAATAAAATAAAACAATTTATATGTTTGGTCTCTATGAACTCGTACTGACCTGGGGAATGATACTACCAAGTGAGTTTTATTATATAGTGAACATGGTATATAAAAAGACAAAAAACAATGCGGAATTGCACTTTGTTAACAATTTCAGTGCACTTGGATTTTTTTTTTAACATTTTCCACTCCTTTAGGCCTGTTTCACACGTCAGTGAAAAACACAGACGTTCTTCACTGACGTGTAAAACATGCACATGTCCCTCTGTGTTCCGTGATTCACGGCACACTTGGGTTGTCCATGTGCAATCCGTGATTGCATATGGACATTACTCACCTGCCTTCGCTGCTGCTGTCCATGGTGGTGAACTCCTCGGCTCTGCAGCGTCCGCCCACCGCTCTCAGCACCTACTTCCTGGTCGAGTTTTCCTGCTCTCATGAATATTCATGAGCCAGGCAGAAGCTGCCGAGGACGGAGGCTCCAGAGCGAATCGCAGGCAAGGTAAGTTGATAATATTTAATATTTAATATGTCCGTGATTTTCTGGTACGAGTTTCACTGATCACACACGGATCACACCATAGTGTGGTCCATGGGTCATCAGTGATGCCAGGAAAAACTGACTTGTCTCCGTGCAGAATCACGGCCACGGGTGTACGCTGCACGGAGACATGTTCAGTGAAAAATCACTGATGTGTGAGCAGACCCATGGATTATAATGGGTCTGCGTGTGTCAGTGATTCTGGTACGTATAAAAAAAAGCACAAACGTACCAGAATCACTGAGGTGTGAAACAGGCCTTATACGGTAAAATCAAGGATGTCAGTGAAAAGGTGAACTTTTCGCCCAAAAAAGAAGCCCTTCTAGAGTATATTTAAGGAAAAGTAAAAAAGTTCTGGTTTTTGGAATAAGGAGAGGAAAATGGAAAAACTGTAAAATGTCCATGGCATGAAGGGGTTAACGCGGCAAGAAATGTTGTTTAAGTCAGTAAATGAGGATGAAAAAAAAAAATTGTGTTGAGAAATGCGTGAAAATGTGGAACGCTTCACGAATTTGCGTGTCATCCTTGCGCAGGGGCCATGCTAATCTTCTCTGTATCGTTCCAATTTTAGTATATGTGCTGCCGAAGCTCGCACAAACTGCCATCCGACCTGGCCACTGTATATAGTCCTATAAAAGGAAATATTTAAAGTTAGGGAGATTATTTTTCCAATCAGTTAATTCTGAAAGGTTTCATGGAGCATTCTATGAATGTTGCATTAAATTGTAATAAAACTAATCAGGGAAAAAATAAGTAATAATTTGTCACAAATTAATATGCAAATGAGATCCGCGCCGCCGCACAGGATCCTGGGAGAACATGGGGCCTATTTCCTACTGCACAACGGGCATTACTATTGTACAGGGCCACACGGGGGAATTCCTAAGGTACATGGGGCATTACTACTGCACGCACAGGGGGCATTCCAATTTTACAGGGGCTCACAAGAGGCATTACTACTGTACAGGAGGTATTAGTATTGTACAGAGGCTCCTCACAGGGGGCAATACTACTGTACGAGGGGGCATTATTTTTGTACATAGGGGTCACAGTTGGGCAATACTACTGTACAGGGGGGCATTATTACTGTACTGGGGCTCACAGGGGTAATTACTACTGCACAACGGAGCATTACTACTGTACATGGGGTCAAAGGTGGGCATTACTACTGATCTTGGGGGCATTGCTATTGTACAGGGGGCATTGCTACTGATCTTGGGGGCATTGCTATTGTACAGGGGGCATTACTACTGTGCAGGGGGCATAACTGCTGTGCAGGGGGCATTACTACTGTACAGGGGGCATTGTTACTGTGCAGGGGGCATAACTACTGTACATGGGGCATTACTACTGTACAGGGGGCATTACTACTATACATGGGGTCACAAGTGGACATTACTACTGTACAGGGGGCATTACTACTGATCATGGGGCATTACTACATCACAAGGGGGCACTACTATTGTACAGGGGGCATTACTATTGTGAATGAGGGCATTACTGCTGAACATGGGAGCATTACTAGTGTACAGGAGCTCACAGAGAGCATTACTACTGTATAATGGGACATTACTGCTGTACAGGGGCATTATAATTGTACAGGGGCTCACAGAGGGCATTATTACTGTACAGGAGGCATGCCCAGCTGAGGGAGGATTCTCCGGTCGTGATGTCTGTGTTACCAAACCCCTTATACTCTAAGAATAAACACACGGACTGCATGCGACTTGGTTCAAAATGGGCACAGCAGCCTTTTATTGCCTATTGTTTACAAACTAACACCTTAGGGACGCCGTCCAACGGGCGACCCCCAAACAACAGGCCCAGTCCATAACTACTACTCCCCCTGTCCCCGGCCGCAACACACCGACCCAGAGACGAGGTGCCAATCACCCACGGATTGACACCCCACACCTTGGCAGAACCCCGTGCCTGCCACATCCCGGAACCGAGAGCCACCATACCGAGACAATGACTCCCGGTCCAGCCACCACTCACTTCCAAACCTCTGGACCAGACCTACCCCCCGCTGCTGTGACAAATATCATCCCAACTACCCAAAACACATTCCCCAAAGAACAACATAAAGGGAGGGTGGGCGGGGATCAATCGGCGTCCGGAAGCAGGAAAGGAGGTAACCTTTCCTCTTTCCCAAACTAACCCTTTCCCTACTCCTCCTCTTCCTCCCAGGCTAAGACCAACCCCCTAAAGCCATATTAGGCATACCTACACTGTCCCTATTAACCCCATCACTCCCTACCTCCCCCTTGGTCATGTCGCCCCTCCACCCAGGGGGATCCGTGGCTTTCTTGACCAGCTGAGGGAGGATTCTCCGGTCGTGATGTCTATGTTACCAAGCCCCTTATACTCTAAGAATAAACACACGGACTGCATGCGACTTGGTTCAAAATGGCCACAGCAGACTTTTATTGCCTATTGTTTACAAACTAACAGCTTAGGGACGCCGTCCAACGGGTGACCCCCAAACAACAACATAAAGGTAACAATAGACAATAACATTTACAAGACCCCCCGGGGCAGGCCCAGTCCATAACTACTACTCCCCCTGTCCCCAGCCGCAACACACTGACCCAGAGACGAGGTGCCAATCACCCACGGATTGACACCCAACACCTTGGCAGAACCCCGTGCCTGCCACATCCCGGAACCGAGAGCCACCATACCGAGACAATGACTCCCGGTCCAGCCACCACTCACTTCCAAACCTCTGGACCAGACCTACCCCCCCGCCACAGGACAGGCCACGTGACACCTTACGTGGCCTGGATCCGCCACACACCAAAAGCACGCTCCACGCCATCCTGCAGACCCAACGTCCATAAATCTGCACCAATGTCATTGAGGTGGACATCATCACCCCTCCGAAACTGCCAAGTAGCTGGCTCCAACTCCCTGTGCCTCACCACCAACCCACCGTTCCTGGTCATGAACCGAGCAACCACCCGATTCACCTGGGCCCTGTCCTTATTGACCTTGTCTACCGACCGGGCCCCCCTCCACGCCAACCTGGTCACTATGTCGGACCACACGACAATCAAAGCAGGGTACTCCTTCCATTACCGCAATAAATCAAGCTTTATATCACGGATAAGATCTCGCGACGCCCGGGCACCCAGATCATTACTCCCCACATGTAACACCAGCACATCCGGAGGCCGCTCGACTTTACAATGGAAACGGAATTCCGGGACCACCCTGGACCATTCCATACCCCGAACACCAATTCACCGAACAGCTTGAGCGCGATCCAAATCCAGCTGCCGACCATTCTGGCGAGCCTCAGCTCGACGGGCTCCCCAAAACACGAATGAATGCCCCAAGATCCAGATCAGGCACTTCCCTACAACAAAGTAAAACAAACAGAAAAATCAAAACCAATAACATCACAGCCACCAAAGCAGCTAGAAACAGCCTCTTCACAAACCACCCGCACGTGAACGAAATTACCATGCTGCTACAACAACTGCGGTCTCACATACCGCCGAAAACAGGAAGATTCCCATCTACCAATACGCTTCACCACCTCGTCGCCAAGCCCCCAACAAGCGGCCTCCATAGCCGCCCCAATCCGAAAGGAATGCGACCCGAACTCCTCCGGGCGCTCCCCTGCGTTCCGTAAACTTCGCCGCAGAACCGCCAAAAACTGAAACCTTGATAAAAACACCCATTCATGTGCCGCAAAAACGGGCCCGGTAAGTCCCCCCTCATGGCCACAAACCTCTCAACTAAACGCACTGGGCACAATTCTTCCCCTAGAACCGCATATAACACCACCCACCTACCACGGCCCAACTGGTCCGTCTCTGACCGACGAATCCGGCACTCCACCTGACCACCGCCCACTCGCACATCCTCGAGCATCAAACCGCCACCTGTCACCTTGGACGGGCTCACCAACTCCCCAATCCGGAACGCCCCATAAAAAGCAAGACCAAAAGCCGCTGTGAACAAAACCGTTTCGTATGCTGACTCACAAATACCACTCAGGCCACCCACCATCCGTCGCAACAAACCAAACGAAATAGGACGCCTCCTGTCCCTCACCCGTACACCGCGGCGAAAACCCCGTAAAGCCTGTCGACCCCGAAAATCCTGCGAAACATCGCGCTCCCCTCTCATTTTTAACCAAAACGCCACCGCCGCCACCCAATGTCCCACTGCCGACGCCGATCGTCCGGCCGCAAAATCCGTGCACACCAATGACAATAAAGCCACCAAGTAATCTACGCTCACCCCGTCAAACAACCGACCCACCAACTCCTCCCATTCAGCCCACACTTTTTCGTAGCGGCACCAAGTCACCTCGGTCACCGACCACCGAATCAACTCTGAGATCACCGCCTCACCAGATTCCACAAGTCCTCCGGACACTCCACTCCAACCTCGTCTGCCCAAGGCAGTAGCGCCCGAAACCTGCCGAACTGAAAACGAGACAAAGCGTCAGCCACCTCATTGTCAACTCCTGGAACGTGCTTTGCCACCACCTGCACATTCAGCTGCAAACATCTCAACACCAAATGCCGCAAATACACCACTACCGGCTCCTACTTAGCAGACAAGTTGTTGATAGCGTACACCACCGCCTGGTTATCGCAATGAAAGCACACCTTCCTCCCCGCGAAATGCGACCCCCATAGCTCCACTGCCACTACAATGGGGAATAGCTCCAGCAGTGCCAGATTCCTGACCAAACCGCTCTCCCGCCACGCCTGCGGCCACTGCCCCATACACCAGTGACCCTGAAACACGGCCCCAAAACCGGCCGACCCGGCCGCATCCGTGAACAGCTCTAGCGCCCCGTTAGATGCCACCTTCTCCAGCATCAGCGCCCTGCCATTAAAATGCTGCAAAAATTGGTCCCACACCGACAAATCGTCTCTGATCACCCTCGTGGTCCGCACAAAATGCGCCGGCGACCGCACACCTGCCGTCGCCATTGCCAAGCGCCTCGCAAATACTGTCCCCATCGGCACAATCCTGCAAGCGAAATTCAATTTTCCAAGCAAGGACTGCACCGCCTTAAGCCACACCTTCTTTGCCGCTTTCACCTCCGCCACCGCGGCCCTCAAATCACGAACCTTCCCTTCCGGCAACCTGCATTCCATAGCAATGGAATCAATCTCAATACCCAGAAAACGCATCACCGGCGCCGGGCCTTCCGTCTTTTCAGGCGCAAAGGAATACCAAAACTGCCCGCGACTTTCTGCAACGCGAATAGCAGCCCCGAACAAACCATGGAGCCCGCCGGCCCAACACAAAAGAAATCGTCCAAATAATGAATAATGGACGTAAGCCCGGACACATCCCGGACCACCCACTCTACAAACGAACTAAACGCCTCAAAATACGAACACAAAATTGAACAGCCCATTGGCAAACAATGATCAACATAATAACTGCCATCCCACCAGCAACCTAACAAATGCTGGCTGTCCGGATGAACCGGTAACAACCGAAACGCCGCCTCCACATCCGCCTTCGCCATCAACGCACCCGGACCCGCCGCCCTGACCAGATCCAATGCCTTATCGAACGACACATAATATACCGCCGACAGCTCCGCCGCAATGCCATCATTCACCGATAGCCCCTCCAGGTAAGACAAATGATGGATGAGCCGAAATTTGTTCTGTTCTTTCTTCGGTACCACCCCCAGCGGCGAAACCACCAAATTTAAACACGGTGGGGCGTCATAAGGACCTCCCATCCTGCCCAAAGCCACCTCCTTTTCCAGCTTCTCATCCACCACTTCCGGATGCTCCCTAGCAGAATGCAAATTACGGTATGGCGGGACCGATGCATTAACAACCGACGGGATACGAAAGCCGTCAGAAAAACCAAAACATAACAACGCCGCCGACTCACTATCCGGATATCTATTTAAAAAGGGGGCCATCGCTTCTACCTTTACCGGCGTCGTCCCTCTTACCAGCACCGTCACCAGCCTTTCCTTTCCCCTTTTTAAAACACTTGGACAGGCTATGTCCTCCCCCACATCCCGAGCATTCATGCTTAAAGCGGCATGCCGCTCCAAACCTGCACTGCCCTTCATTATATTGCCAGCAGACACCTTTTTTCTGACTCGCCGCGGACCCTGCCCCCGGACCCCCGGCACCCCCCCGAAACGGCTGAGTCGGCGCCGACATCAGCCGCATCCATAAGGAAATATCCTTATGGTCCCATCGCATACTTGGCCGCAGCGCCTTCCGCTGCCTGAATTGCTCATCATAACGCAGCCACGCCAACCCGCCGTAAACCCGATAAGCCTCCCCTATCGCATCCATGTACCCGAACAAGGCCGAACAATGCTCTGGCTCCTTCTCCCCCACCACGCTGGCCAAAATCGCAAACGCCTGTAACCAGTTTGTAAAAGTCCGAGGAATAAGCCTATAACGGCGTTTTTCTTCCTCGTCCTTCTCCTTTTTGGAGTCGCTCGGCTTCACCCTATCCAGATTAAATTTCTCCAGAGGGAGCAGAGAAAATATCTCCACGTATTCCCCTTTCCAAATTTTTTCCCGCACCTCCTTCTTTAAATGGGCCCCCAGCGGGCCCTCAAAACAAACGTAAACCTCACTTCTAGCCCTATCATCCAAGCGCACCACTTCGTCCTCTTTCTCCTTTTCTTTCTCTTTTGCCCCCCCGACCCCACTCCCCCCTTCGCCCCCCCCTTCCCTCTTCTCCGCGCCCGCTCCATCTCCCTCCTCCACCGACGCGGCCCCACGAACTGCCAGTCCCACCCACGCCGCCGCCGGTGCCTGCGCCCCCTTCCCCGCTGCCCCTGAAGCCGCCGCCAGCCCCTGCAACAGCCCCAACAATTGGCTCCATACTGCAGATCCGCAGGGCGCTGCCGTAGCCACCCCCCCTCCCCCGAAACACCCCGCCAGCGCAGCCCCTGCCGACTCCACGGCCGTCTCACCCGACCGCAGCTCGGCGTCCCCCGAGACCGCCGCCTCGCCGTCTTCCGTCTGTCGTCCATCCGACTCCTCTGAAGCGAAGTCCTCTTCCTCCTCCTCGCCGCCGACCTCATCTTCCACCCCCGACATCCGGGGGGCGCCGCCGCAGCACCCCCCCCACCACGGCCGCCGCGTGGGCAGAGTCCCCCCCGCTCCGTCTCTTGCCCCGGGGCGACAACCCAGGAGACTGTCCTGTCCCCCGCGCCGGCACCCCGGGCCTCGACCTCTTGCGCCTGCACCCACCCCCCTGCCGACTGCCAGGGGACTCTGGACGCGGACGGACAGATGCCCGGCCCTGGATCCCAGCCGTCGCCGCCTCTGGCCCTCCTGGGCCACCGCAGGCCTCCATCCGCCGAGTCCTCCCGCTCCCGCGGGAGACTGCCATGTCCGGGGGCTGCACAGCGAACCTGAGTGACCTGGCGGTCGCCGCAGGGCTCACGCCGTCACTCCTTCCCTCAGCTGCACCAGGGGCAGGCACCGCAGACCCCCCCTGGTGCAGGACCTACCGCCACCTGCAGCCCCACGGTCCCTCCGCCGACTGCAGGGGGATCTGCTGGCCTCTCTCCCACGCCGAGCGTGCTCCCGACCTGGAGCTGCTGCAGTCTCAGTAACTCCAGCCCGGAGGCCGGGACCGGAAGTAGGCCCCGTGCTGGCCACTCCCACATCCCGACTGCCGCGGCTGGAACAAAGATTCCTCCCCCCGGCTTCTGCAGCAGCCAGATGCCGCTGCTGCTCTGCACTCTGCGGAGGGTCCCTGGAGGGGCTCTTGCATCTCCACCTCGCCCACCCCGCGCCCGGGGAATACCTGCGGGGGGACCGCGACTGGCGCCCGCCGCCGCTGGGGGGACGAGGGGCAAGCGCCGACGGGTTAACCCCAGCAGCCCTGATGTGGGTCTGCACTGCCAGGGGCCCGTGCGCTGCTACGGCTGCCTGTATCATCCGCTGCAGTTCCTGGAGGTCCGCCATGGGGAGTCCACGTGTGGATCTATCGGCGTCCGGAAGCAGGAAAGGAGGTAACCTTTCCTCTTTCCCAAACTAACCCTTTCCCTACTCCTCCTCTTTCTCCCAGGCTAAGACCAACCCCCCTAAAGCCATATTAGGCATACCTACACTGTTCCTATTAACCCCATCACTCCCTACCTCCCCCTTGGTCATGTCGCGCCTCCCCCCATGGGGATCCGTGGCTTTCTTTACTCATGTACTGGGGAACACAGGGGGCATTACCACTGTACATCAGGTCATTACTACTGTAGAGGGGCTCATTGATAAGCATTACTTTTGTACATGGGGCTACTAATACTATACAGTGGCTCACAGGGGACAGTCTTTTGTTTTTATTTCTCTCTGTTTATCTTTTTCAGGTTCCCACTTGTGGACTATGGCGGATTCCTTGGACTACGGCGGTCCTGCTATTTTTTTTTTATTTGTTTGTTTTAATAAAGTAGTGAATGATGGAAAGTGTTTATTTTAATAAATCATTTTGTTAAATTGTGTATGTTGTCTTTTTTTATTACTGGTTTATTAATAGGGGTGCCTGATAGACGCCTCTCCATTACTATCCCCTGGGCTTGCTGCCAGCTGACATTACACAGCTGACGTCAACCCCAGCTACCATTACTCCGATTGCCACTGCACCATGGCAATCAGGAAGAGGCGGGCAAAGCGTCAGAATTAGACCATCTAGTGTGATGCTCCACTTCTGCGGCAGCTGCAGGCTGCTAGTTTTAGGCTTGGACGAGCCAATAACCTTGGACCTTCCCAGCCTATCAGCCCCTAGCTGTCTGCTTTTCCTTGGCTGGTTACCAAACATAGCAGGGAACCCATGCCAGTTTTTCAATTAACTAATTTATTTATTTAACCCCGTCACTAGTACGCCATTGGTCGTGTCCCTGCGGTTACCATGGGCTCCCGCGGATCTGATCAGCAGACGTGCGTGTGTTAACCCTTTAGCTCACACTGTCAAACTCTGCTCCCGCCACCGTCGGTGGCCCCGTGATGAGATTACGGGGTGTCGTTGTATTTTCATGACAGCTCGGGGTCAGATGCTGTCATAAATCACTTCCTGTGAGAGTCAACAGAGCGCCAGCACTCTCAGGAGACCAGCATTTCTCCTGATCAGAGCGATGCTGCAGCATCGCTCTGAGCAGGAAAAGCCATCGCAGTGTACAGTCATAAAGTCCTCTAGGGCAACTAGTAAAATCAGTAAAAAATATTAAAGAAATAAATAATTATTTAATAATATGAAAAAATAAAAGCTAAAGCTCAAATCACCCCCCTTTTGCCTCATTGAAAGCAAAACAATTAAAAAACTAAAAAACAAAATTGAGACATCCCTGAGGTAACCAGGTGTCACAAAACAAGGTAACATCACTGTAACAGCTCGGGTCCTACATAACTGTGCCAGTCAGTACACACACACCAGCACACCAGGACGCATACACTCCAAAACCAGGGCGGGAGACTCCCATAGAACCAGGTGACAGGGCTGGGCACTGTGAGCTAACAGGCAGACAACTGGGTAGGGAGAGATCAGACCTGAGGGAGGAGTGGATGGCCTGGGGAGTGTGGGAGAAGTCAGCTGGCTGGAGAGACTGAAAGTGAGCAGTCGCAAGGAGGAGAATGAGTTGTCAGTAAAGGTGTCAAGACAAAGGAATCTTGAGACACAGTGAAAGTAGCAAAGACCTCGCCAAGGCTTGAGTAGAAATGTCAAGGTTAAAATGACGATGATGATGGTGAGACTCAAAAGGTCTCTCGGGATCTGGCTGCTGTTTCAAATTAAAATGTCATTAGTGCACTTCGAGACTAAATAACTGGACAGCAAGTCAGTTACATCTATCTCCATGACTGGCTCTGACCAAGTGATCTTTATTATTTGAAAAAAACTCTAGACCGAGCAGTAAGGGGGTGTAAACAAAAGTTTTAGTCCAATCAAGTATTGCAGGTCAGGGCTTCATGACGTAGAGAGATCTGCATATCCTCTCTTTGATTGGACAGTCCAGACTCCAGGAATTTCTTTTGTCCATCTGTCTTGGGTGCAAACAGGAAATGGCAGCCATCTTTACAATTACATGTGCTGGTATATACTGTGTCTAAGGAAAATACACTGAATATGCAATATACATGTTAGTAAGAAACAAAAGCATTCACAAATATGTGTGTTAGTTCACTTCTACTGAACTATATAACTGAGTCTATGAAATGGCTGAATCAAGTATTTTTGGATACTCAATTCTTTATCCTCAACAGTCCCCCCTAAAGACTTACTTCTGCCATTTCTAAATTCTAAGGGTACTGTGTTCCCTTAGGAAGAGAGATAGAAAGATCTGTTGAAAAACCTGCCTAACTGAACGTTGAGGCATGGGCGGAAAGGGGAAAGGGGTTTTCTTCACCGGTTTGAGACCAAGGACTCCTAGGGGAGTCCTCACCCTTTGTAGTGGGACTTTCCCATGTCTCAAGGTTCTCTAAGTCCTCTCTTCAAACTGTTCTGGCAATGCTGGTCTAAGACTGTACAGGGTTTTCTGAAAAGGATAAGTATGAGCAGGACGCTCAGTGCAGCTCTGGTTGATAAACCCTTCTGCAATGCGAGGTGTGGATCCATAGATTTGTCTGTGGTTGGATCGGCTCCTCTAATGTTGACTCATGGCTCTTTCTCGCTTGTCGTTTAGGATCAATCAGTCTCCTGACTGGAGACCATATGCTAATAGCTCTGATTTAAGATCTGGAATTGGAAAATACACCTGTTTATCACACTATTCAATCAATTATATAAAAATATACATGCCTTTGCAGTCTCAAAAAATGCGTAGAGCAGGTGCAGGGTGTTTCTGCGGACTCTCTACAGTTTTTTCTCACTTCGTGCTAGGCACTTGTCTTACAAGACTGGGTGAATCTGCCCACCTGGGTACTGAACCCTGGCATCACCAAAGCATACACTGACAATTGTCTTTCACAGATGTTACCTGGGCCATCATTAACAAGAGCTCTCATGGCAGAGAAAGCTTACCACCCTTCGTCCACAGACCTTCCTCAGTCAGCTGGCTCCCTGCAACTCCATTCCTTGTTGTTTTGCTTGTTCCTGTAGGGATTTAAGAACACAAGGAGTGACAGAAGTCACTGACGTGACAGATGTCACCGAGGCATGGTCTTTATGCATGGTAAAGGACTCCTCAACTCTAGGCCCGTTCACTGTTTCTTGGTCAGCTGCACCTGTGCGGAGATCTCCATCCAATAACATCAGCTCAGATCTAGACTTTCTCTTCAGCATACCAAATTCATTTGACAACAGGAAAAGATCTACAACCTACAAACACCTCTAAAGACTCTTACCCACTCCTGTTCTACCCATCTAGAGAGGCATTTAATGCACTGCCTCCTGTATTGATAGGAGGGGAGAGTGGCTCAAATTTAACTACCTCATGTTGTGTAACCTGTAGCATATCCAGTGCAGAATCGACCACCATCTGGTTTCATCTATAAAAACAAAACTAAAAGAAATATAGATTAGATCATTCTTATAACTTTAACTCTGACCATGATACAGTTAGTGGTCATCTATACTTCACATGACTGACAATACTAAATAATAGTGATGAGCGAGTACTAAAAAGCTCGGGTGCTCGAGGCTCGGGCCGAGCATCCCAAGATACTCGTGTACTCGGCCTCAAAAGTCACAGCTGTGAACAATTTTATCCGAGTTTTATGCCATTTTTACAGACTCGCCAGAAAACCTTCCAAAATGACACCAAAATGAATTTTCATGGCGGAAATGTTAAGGGCACATACCCAATAGTGAGATAGAGCTGGTGTATGTTACTTTTTGAGATTACATGAAAGATTTTATGTGAAAACATTGTGTGGCACTCCGATGTCCCTGAGAAGAGACGTACATGAAGGCCTCTTGAGTCTAACGTGCCCATTTTGAGGAAGTGAGTCTTTGTAGTATTTTCCTTTGCCAGGGAAGTCCAAAATTGTGAGGTTCACCAATGCCCCTGCATACAGACGTGCATGATGGCCTGTAAACCTGAAGTGCCCATTGTAAGGAAGTGGGTCTATTGTAGTATAGCCCTTTGGCAGGGCAGCCAAAAATTGGGAGGCTCCACATTGTCCCTGGATAGAGACGTGCATGAGGGCCTGTAAACCTGAAGTGCCCATTGTAAGGAAGTGGGTCTATTGTAGTATAGCCCTTTGGCAGGGCAGCCAAAAATTGGGAGGCTCCACATTGTCCCTGGATAGAGAAGTGCATGAGGGCCTGTAAACCTGAAGTGCCCATTGTAAGGAAGTGGGTCTATTGTAGTATAGCCCTTTGGCAGGGCAGTCCAAAATTGTGAGGTTCACCAATGCCCCTGCATACAGACGTGCATGAGGGCCTGTAAACCTGAAGTGCCCATTGTAAGGAAGTGGGTCTATTGTAGTATAGCCCTTTGGCAGGGCAGCCAAAAATTGGGAGGCTCCACATTGTCCCTGGATAGAGACGTGCATGAGGGCCTGTAAACCTGAAGTGCCCATTGTAAGGAAGTGGGTCTATTGTAGTATAGCCCTTTGGCAGGGCAGCCAAAAATTGGGAGGCTCCACATTGTCCCTGGATAGAGAAGTGCATGAGGGCCTGTAAACCTGAAGTGCCCATTGTAAGGAAGTGGGTCTATTGTAGTATAGCCCTTTGGCAGGGCAGTCCAAAATTGTGAGGTTCACCAATGCCCCTGCATACAGACGTGCATGAGGGCCTGTAAACCTGAAGTGCCCATTGTAAGGAAGTGGGTCTATTGTAGTATAGCCCTTTGGCAGGGCAGTCCAAAATTGTGAGGTTCACCAATGCCCCTGCATACAGACGTGCATGAGGGCCTGTAGACCTGAAGTGCCCATTGTAAGGAAGTGGGTCTATTGTAGTATAGCCCTTTGGCAGGGCAGCCAAAAATTGGGAGGCTCCACATTGTCCCTGGATAGAGACGTGCATGATGGCCTGTAAACCTGAAGTGCCCATTGTAAGGAAGTGGGTCTATTGTAGTATAGCCCTTTGGCAGGGCAGTCCAAAATTGTGAGGTTCACCAATGCCCCTGCATACAGACGTGCATGAGGGCCTGTAAACCTGAAGTGCCCATTGTAAGGAAGTGAGTCTATTGTAGTATAGCCCTTAGGCAGGGCAGCCAAAAATTGGGAGGCTCCACGTTGTCCCTGGATAGAGACGTGCATGAGGGCCTGTAAACCTGAAGTGCCCATTGTAAGGAAGTGGGTCTATTGTAGTGCTCAGATCTAGACTTTCTCTTCAGCATACCTAATTCATTTGACAACAGGAAAAGATCTACAACCTACAAACACCTCTAAAGACTCTTACCCACTCCTGTTCTACCCATCTAGAGAGGCATTTAATGCACTGCCTCCTGTATTGATAGGAGGGGAGAGTGGCTCAAATTTAACTACCTCATGTTGTGTAACCTGTAGCATATCCAGTGCAGAATCGACCACCATCTGGTTTCATCTATAAAAACAAAACTAAAAGAAATATAGATTAGATCATTCTTATAACTTTAACTCTGACCATAATACAGTTAGTGGTCATCTATACTTCACATGACTGACAATACTAAATAATAGTGATGAGCGAGTACTAAAAAGCTCGGGTGCTCGAGGCTCGGGCCGAGCATCCCAAGATACTCGTGTACTCGGCCTCAAAAGTCACAGCTGTGAACAATTTTTTCCGAGTTTTATGCCATTTTTACAAACTCGCCAGAAAACCTTCCAAAATGACACCAAAATGAATTTTCATGGCGGAAATGTTAAGGGCACATACCCAATAGTGAGATAGAGCTGGTGTATGTTACTTTTTGAGATTACATGAAAGATTTTATGTGAAAACATTGTGTGGCACTCCGATGTCCCTGAGAAGAGACGTACATGAAGGCCTCTTGAGTCTAACGTGCCCATTTTGAGGAAGTGAGTCTTTGTAGTATTTTCCTTTGCCAGGGAAGTCCAAAATTGTGAGGTTCACCAATGCCCCTGCATACAGACGTGCATGATGGCCTGTAAACCTGAAGTGCCCATTGTAAGGAAGTGGGTCTATTGTAGTATAGCCCTTTGGCAGGGCAGCCAAAAATTGGGAGGCTCCACATTGTCCCTGGATAGAGACGTGCATGAGGGCCTGTAAACCTGAAGTGCCCATTCTAAGGAAGTGGGTCTATTGTAGTATAGCCCTTTGGCAGGGCAGCCAAAAATTGGGAGGCTCCACATTGTCCCTGGATAGAGACGTGCATGAGGGCCTGTAAACCTGAAGTGCCCATTGTAAGGAAGTGGGTCTATTGTAGTATAGCCCTTTGGCAGGGCAGTCCAAAATTGTGAGGTTCACCAATGCCCCTGCATACAGACGTGCATGAGGGCCTGTAAACCTGAAGTGCCCATTGTAAGGAAGTGGGTCTATTGTAGTATAGCCCTTTGGCAGGGCAGTCCAAAATTGTGAGGTTCACCAATGCCCCTGCATACAGACGTGCATGAGGGCCTGTAAACCTGAAGTGCCCATTGTAAGGAAGTGAGTCTATTGTAGTATAGCCCTTAGGCAGGGCAGCCAAAAATTGGGAGGCTCCACGTTGTCTCTGGATAGAGACGTGCATGAGGGCCTGTAAACCTGAAGTGCCCATTGTAAGGAAGTGAGTCTATTGTAGTATAGCCCTTAGGCAGGGCAGCCAAAAATTGGGAGGCTCCACATTGTCCCTGGATAGAGACCTGTTAGGTTCTTAGTGCGTCCGTGCTTGCATTTAAAAACCGCACGTGTGTGCCTGTTGGTGGCAGCGTTCAGGTGCACTTGTGTGTGTTTTGCACAAACTTGGATATAACGCACAAGTCTAGTGAATACACATCAGCACAGCATTGCAAAATGCGCAAGGGCGTTGGCAACGAACAAGGAAGTGGACGTGATGGTGGTGCAGGCAGAGACCGAGGTCGTGTACAAGCTCTAATTTCGCCACAACAAAGGGCCACATCTACTCGCTCGCACATCCTGTCCCAAATTCTTGGGGACCGCAGCAGTACACCGCTCTTGAACCAAGACAGTCAACAGGTTGTTAGTTGGATAGCGGATAATGCTTCCAGTCAGATTGGCACCACCACAAACACTCTGTCTTCCACACGGTCAAGTGTCAGTAGCCGTGATACTGCACCGCACATTTCAGAACCTGATCCTCCTTCCTACCACCAGGCCGAGTACACGTCAACGGACATTACTGATCCCACACTTGGACACTCGGAAGAGCTGTTCACGTTTCCATTCACACATTCTGGCCTCTCGCCAGCTCCTGTTGAAGTGGGTCATGACGAGATTGTATGTACAGATGCCCAAATATTTGAGCAGCCACGTTATCACGAAGTTGGCAACGTGTCTCAACAAGGGGTGGACGATGATGAGACACAATTGTCAGGAAGTCAGGAGGAGGAGCTGGGTGCGGAAGAGGAAGATGACGTGGTGGATGATCCAGTAACTGACCCAACCTGGCAGGAGGATATGCAGAGCGAGGACAGCAGTGCACAGGGGGAGGGAGGCGTAGCATCCCAACAGGCAGTAAGAAGCAGGGTGGTGGCCCCAGGCAGAAGTCAGTCAACCATTCCCCGGAACAACAACACGACACAAGGTGCCTGTACAAGTGTTAGGTCTTCCCGAGTCTGGCAGTTTTTTAAGTTGGCTCCAGATGATTCTAAAAAGGCCATTTGCAACACCTGCCATGCCAGCATCAGCAGGGGTACCAAAGCTAGCAGCCTGACCACCAGCAGCATGATCAGGCACATGTCAGCCAAGCACCCGACTTTGTGGGATGTACAACAGAGTCGAGGAGCAGTACTTGCTGATGTCACTGCTACGTCTTCGCTTGTTGTGCATGCGAGCCAATCCCCTGTCCATGCTGCCCGCGAACAAGCCTCCTCCGGCCCTGCACCTGCAGTTGCCCACGCAGAAATAACACCATCATCAAGCACGTCCTTGTCCCAGCGCAACGTTCAGTTATCCATTCAGCAAACCTTTGAACGCAGGCGCAAATACACTGCCAACGCCCCACATGCCACACTTCTAAATGCTAACATTTCGCGACTGCTTGCACTGGAAATGTTGCCTTTTAGGCTGGTGGAGACAGAAGCATTCCGTGACCTGATGGCGGCAGCTAAGTTCAGAATAGAGCTGGGCTCAACTGCGGGTATGGGGGAGGTGCTTAAAGGGAAAAATGTTACAGTAGTTAAACTAATCCCAAGCACACAATCAATTGCAACAGGGTAATGCAAAAAGTGATTTTTATTATAATTATGCAAGCAAAAAGAGAATGCCACTACCGAAAAAGCAAAGACAAAGTCAAGCCAACGTTTCGGCCTTCACAAGGCCTTTGTCAAGGACTTGCGTGTATCAAGGAATGACGGGTATAGAATGGATTAGACGTCAAATGGGTGAACCACTGGTAGGGCGTTCTGCTTACAAAGAACAACTTGCCAGAATCAAGGAGGCATGAAAGGTGAATGGGTAGATGGAGGAAGTGCCTTACAGGGCACAGGGGCAAGGGGACAGGGTCCCAGAGGTGCAGGCAGCAGGCATCTTTGTAAGCAGAACGCCCTACCAGTGGTTCACCCATTTGACGTCTAATCCGTCTATACCCATCATTCCTTGATACACGCAAGTCCTTGACAAAGGCCTTGTGAAGGCCGAAACGTTGGCTTGACTTTGTCTTTGCTTTTTCGGTAGTGGCATTCTCTTTTTGCTTGCATAATTATAATAAAAATCACTTTTTGCATTACCCTGTTGCAATTGATTGTGTGCTTGGGATTAGTTTAACTACTGATGGCGGCAGCTGTCCCACGTTACTCGGTCCCCAGCCGCCACTATTTCTCCTGGTGTGCCGTCCCCGCATTGCATAACCACGTGTCACAAAACATCACACGTGCCCTGAACAATGCTGTTTCAGCCAAAGTCCACCTAACCACAGACACGTGGACAAGTGCTTGTGGGCAAGGCCGCTACATCTCATTGACGGCACACTGGGTTAATATTGTGGAAGCTGGGACCCAGTCTGAGCGAGGGACGGAACACGTCCTTCCCACACCAAGGTTTGCAGGCCCTACCTCAGTCAGGGTTTCACCCACACTCTACAGCTCCGGAATGTCATGCTCCTCAGCTTCCTCCTCCTACGCATCCTCATCCACTTTACCCTCCACACCAGTCCCAAGCTGGAAGCACTGCAGCACTGCCACGGCGAAGCGGCAACAGGCTGTGCTGAAGCTAATCTGCATAGGTGACAAACCCCACAATGCAGAAGAGGTGTGGACAGCTCTGAAACAGCAGGCAGATCGCTGGCTCACACCTCTGAACCTAAAGCCAGGAAAGGTCGTGTGTGACAATGGCTGGAACCTGGTGGCGGCTTTGAGGCGAGGCCAGCTGACACATGGTCCATGTGTGGCCCATGTGCTCAACCTCATGGTTCAGCGGTTTCTAAAGTCATACCCAGAGCTGTCTGATCTGCTGGTAAAAGTTCGCCACCTGTCTGCACATTTTCGAAAGTCACCTACTGCTTCAGCCGGCCTTGCCGGCTTTCAGCGCCATTTGCATCTTCCGGCTCACAGACTGGTGTGTGATGTCCCCACGCGTTGGAATTCAACTCTGCACATGTTGGTCAGGATATGTGAGCAGAAGAGGGCAGTTGTTGAGTACCTGCATCACCTAAGCCGTCGGGAAATGGGTCAAACTCCACACATAACACCTGAGGAGTGGAGATGGATGTCCGACCTATGTACCATCCGCCAAAACTTTGAGGACTCCACCAAGATGGTGAGCGTCGATGACGACATTATTAGCGTCACCATACCGCTTCTCTGCCTTCTAAAATGGTCTCTGCTCAAAAACAAACATGATGCATTGCAGGCGGAGCGCGATGAGTTGGAGCAAGAAACAGTAGTGGGTGTGGGTGATAACACACAGCCCAGCCTCGTCTCATCACAACGTGCAGTGGAGGACTATGACGAGGAGGAGGATGAAGACATGGAGCAACTCTCCGGCCAAATTGAGGATATGACATGCAATCATATACTCGGTTCAGCGTGGCTGGCCAGAGGACAGGGTAGATGATGATGAGGAGGAGGAGGAGTACAACATGTTCAGTCATCGTGTTGGTCAGGATACTGAAGTGATGGCTGTTAAGAGTCTGGCGCACATGGCTGACTTTATGGTAAGCTGCCTGTCTCGTGACCCTCGCGTTAAGAACATCTTGGCCGACAATCATTACTGGTTGGTAACACTGTTAGACCCACGCTAAAAGGAGAACTTTATGTCTCTTATTCCCGAGGCGGAGAGGTCAGGCAAAATGCAGCAGTTCCAGAAGGCCATAGTCACGGAAGTAGGCAAAGCATTCCCCTCACAAAACGCTAGCGGCATAGGTCAGGAATCAGTGGACAACCAAGGCGTACAGCCGAGAGGGGCACAAGTCCAATCCGCCAGAGGTAGGGGAACAGTCTTTAAGATGTGGGACAGTTTTCTCAGCCCCTCACATACCACAGCCCCTGAGGTGCGGGGTAGTGCCACAAGAAATCCTAAGTTTGCCCAGATGCTCAAGGAGTACCTTGCAGATCGAACAACTGTACTCCGACATTCCTCTGTGCCTTACAATTAATGGGTATCCAAGCTGGACACGTGGCATGAATTGGCTCTCTACGCCTTGGAAGTCCTGGCCTGCCCTGCCGCTAGCGTTTTGTCAGAGCGTGTTTATAGTGCCGCAGGTGGAATCATTACAGATAAACGCACCCGCCTGTCAACTGAAAATGCTGACAGGCTGACTCTGATCAAGATGAACAAGGGTTGGATTGGGCCAGACTTCACCACACCACCAGCAAATGACAGCGGAATTTAAAGTTTGTAACGGGAATTTGCCATGTACCTCCACTCACCCATGGTAACACACTTCTGGACTTTGGCTAATCTCTGGACTGCTCCTCCTTCTCCTCATGCGCCACCATGATGACCGTTACAATAGTTAGGCCGTTGTTTCAGGTATACCCCCAGTGGTAAATTTTTTTGCCCATTCTTTCAGAATGGGCACTACAACGACAGGAGACCCGCTCCTTTGCAATGGGAACAATGTTTTGAGGCCCTCATGCACATCTCTATCCAGGGACAATGTGGAGGCTCCAAATTTTTGGCTGCCCTGCCTAAGGGTATACTACAATAGACCCACTTCCTTACAATGGGCACTTCAGGTTCACAGGCCATCATGCACGTCTCTATCCAGGGACAATGTGGAGCCTGACGCTGCCACCGACTCACACACACGTGCGGTTTTTAAATGCAAGCACGGACGCAATAAGAACCTAACAGGTTTTTAGGAGCGACAATTACTGAGAAGTTTGACACTATCAGACACTGCTGACTGACGTGTATTATTCACTAGACTTGTGCGTTATATACTAGTTTGTGAAAAATGCACACAAGTGCACCTGTACGCTGCCACCGACAGCCACACACGTGCGGTTTTTAAATGCAAGCACGGACGCACTAAGAACCTAACAGGTTTTTAGGAGCGACAATTACTGAGAAGTTTGACACTATCAGACACTGCTGACTGACGTGTATTATTCACTAGACTTGTGCGTTATATACTAGTTTGTGCAAAACGTGCAACTGTACGCTGCCACCGACAGGCACACGTGCGGTTTTTAAATGCACGCACGGATGCACTAAGAACCTAACAGCTTTTTAGGAGCGACAATTACTGAGAAGTCTGACACTATCAGGACTGTTTTAGACTGTGTACACTAGCCCCAGATATGATGAAGGCTGGTATACGGTCACCACTAGGAATGGCTATATACCCTGCCTGCCCTGCCTGTATACAGCAACAATAGTCCTGAGAAGGACTCTGCTCCTGTACTCCGACCTGGCTATACCCTGCCTGCCTGTATACAACTACATTAGTCCTGAGAAGGACTTCTGGTCACACTGTTTGCAGCCCTGCTATGGAAATAACTATAAAGGGCCGCAAACCTTTCCCTGAAGCAGCAACACTCTCCCTGCACTGACTGTCTGGATGGCTGTGTGCAGAGCACAGCGCGCCCGCCGGTATAAAGGCTCGGTCACGCTGTGCAGGCCGGCCAATCACTGCAATTCCACAACTAACAGGGCTGTGGCATTGCAGTGGTCTGCCAGCCAATCCCTGCATGAGGGCTGGCTCCCAAAAGAGCGCCAACATGCAGGGATGAAGACCACGAGTACAGCACGAGTATCGCGAGATTACTCGGTCCCCGCCAAGTAGCCCGAGTACAGTGATACTCGCGCGAGTACCGAGTAGTGACAAGCATACTCGCTCAACACTACTAAATAAATAACAAACAAATAAACATATAAGACAAGATTTTTCCCATTTCAGTTAACAGATATGCCTCATAGTAATCTAATAAACATAGCCTATGGGAAAAAGGTCAGCTTCAAAACCTAAATAATATGCCTGCTGCGCCCTCTACTGTTATATAATTAATACCTTATTCCCCCCTTGTTTAATTGTTTATTTACCAATATGGCAAAATTCAGAGTTTTTATACTGGTATTCCCTATAAGAAAAATAAAACAGCAGGCAATAAATTAGCTACATACTAAAACCTAAAATGAACAAACACTGAAAATAACGTATATCTTACAACAATATACATTGCTGGGGAACTTTAAAACCTTATGATAAACACTGTATCCATGAAGAAAAGAAAAACCTTTGATAGTAGAAATAACTGAGACATGATTAAATGACAGCTGTGACTGGGCGACTAACCTGCAAAAATATATAAAATTGTTTAGAAATAATCATAAAAACAGAAAAGGTGATAGAGTCACAAAATAAAAATATATTGTTCAAATAAATCGCCATTAAAAAACAAAACACAGAAATTAAATCGCACATCCCATGAAATTTAATATTCCCTATTCAGGTATAAACAGTAAACTAAAAATGGGAAATCCTGAACTCTAAGGGTTAAACCAAACTTACGTCACTATTGGGGAAAGACACATTCCATTCTTATCTATGACTATTTATCAATTCAGTAAAAATTTCACTTACTTATCTTTGAGTTGCATGTATTGGATAGCTGAGTAAACAAATATACTATTTATACTTATTCAAATGTGTTAGTCATATATACCAGAAAACACCTCCCACCGGGGATGGGTGGAGAGCTTTGAACAAAGAGCCATTGCAAGGGGCGTGGCTTTTGAGGTATACTGCCATCAGTGGGTGTAGCAAGACGGCTGCCACAGGAAGTTCCAGGCACCCGACTTCCAGTTGTAGCATCCATGTTGTGACTCCCTGGGTGTACTGGGAGTGGCTGGAACTACCTAGTAAACCAGGGATACTTTTAGTGCCTGTAAATTTGCATCCCAGCATACAAAGGAAAGATTTGATTAGCAGCAGATATGATGACTTCTAAAGGAAAACAATGATGCACAGCTAGAGAAAGACATTTAGTGATTCTACAAACAGCAACACACAGTGAATAGGGTCTTTGTTCTCCAGTATACCCTCACTGGGGATTAATCTGAACTTCAGTACATGGGTTGCAGCCTGCCATCTAGTGGTAGTCCAACGATTTTACACAACTTTTTACAATCTTTTATATATTTTCCCGCTTTTTTTTTTTTTTTGTAACTAGGGCGACAGCGTTCTCAGCTCATACTAAAAACAATCTCTTCTTGAACAGAGTATACAGTGCTCTAATTGGACCAGCCGGCTCCAACTGAACCCTTTTTCCCTCCTCCCTGTTATGCAATAAGGACACACTTAGACGTCCAACGTAGAATACAAACCGTTCCTCGTACGTTCCTTTTTCCGGCATCTCACATAGCAGTGCATGAGTTAATACTCAGGGGAAATACGCTGATTCAAAACACTTATTTACCACCACCGGAATCCCTCCCCCTCTTTCCCGTGTATAGAGGACGCACATTTCGGCGTCCAACATGTGGATACTAATACCGTTCTCCACGTGTTCCTATTACCGGCTATAAACACAAGAATCGATGTGTTATAAAAAAAACACTGGGGGACACGCCGATTCCCTTATCTTTCTGTTCCAAAAACAAACCAACAATTACAAAATGCTGAAAAACGCATAAACCAGTTAATTTCTCTCTAATCCAAACCAAAATAACACTTGTCTTTCTTTCAAATCATTACAACTCCTTCATTTGCTTTACTACACAAAGGCTGCTGCGTCCTGTATGTTAGCCCACTGACCCCTCCTTTCTCCTCACTCCAAAGAGCTGCGCTGTCTCTGCCTCTCTGCTGGGCGCATGACCCCCCTTCTTCCTTGCTTCCTGCTCTCTTCTGTTCTCAGCGAAAAAATGCAGGCTGCGTAATTCGATCTCCACTCTGTCTCTGTCTCAAGCAGCCGGTGGGCAATGGCCAACACACACTAACCCCCCTTAATGCTGCCCTCTCAGTTAAAGAATGTAGCTGCGTGAGCGAGTGACCCCCACCTTTTTTTGCTTTCCTCTTAGTGGAGAAATGCAGGGACGTAGAGTTGCAGTCTGTCCCTGCTCAAGTAGCCAGTGGGGGACTGACCCCCCTCCTTTTTGTGTAAGAGACTGCAGGCACGCTGGGCTTCTCTCCACCATCTCTATAGCTAGCAACAGACAATTAACTCTCCGAGAACCAAACAGAGAAATCACAAGCCTGATTAACCATATACTATATACAAATCAACAGCTACTCAAAAAGCCCCCCATTTCTACCTTACTTACAGCTCAGAAATACAGACAGTCAGATCCTTTAACAACTACGCCTAGCCCCTATGGGGACTGGGTCCTTCTCTAGGTCACCGGCGGGTGACAGTCACACCGTTAGGTCTCCGGTGCACTACCATTCTCCGGACTAGTGACCACCCCCTTTTGCCAGGTGTCTCTCGAACCATAGGTAAAACAGCACACACAATGTATATGATGCTTACCGCGGAATGGAGGGGGATCAATCCTCGATATCGAGCAACTCCTGGATACTTGTGGAGTAGCCCCAGACATCCAGAAAGTGGAAGCTCTGACTCACTCTTCTCGGTGGCCCCACACTTGGCGCGCCAACTGTCAAGGCTAAAAATGACGATGATGATGGTGAGACTCAAAAGGTCTCTCGGGATCTGGCTGCTGTTTCAAATTAAAATGTCATGAGTGCACTTCGAGACTAAATAACTGGACAGCAAGTCAGTTACATCTATCTCCATGACTGGCTCTGACCAAGTGATCTTTATTATTTGAAAAAACTCTAGACTGAGCAGTAAGGGGGTGTAAACAAAAGTTTTAGTCCAATCAAGTATCGCAGGGCAGGGCTTCATGACGTAGAGAGATCTGCACATCCTCCTTGGATTGGTCAGTCCAGGCTCCAGGAATTTCTTTTGTCCATCTGTCTCATGTGCAAAACAGGAAATGGCAGCCATCTTCAAGCTGTATATACTGTGTCTAAAGAAAATACACTGAATATGCAATATACATATATACATGTTAGTAAGAAACAAAAGCATTCACAAATATGTGTGTTAGTTCACATCTGCTAAACTATATACCTGAGTCTATGAAATGGCTGAATTAAGTATTTTTGGATACTCAATTCTTTATCCTCAACAAGAGGACCTGCGGGTCAACATTAGTTAAGTCATATTCATCAATTACTTTGGTTAAAACTTCATATTGTTTCGGGGGATATAACAGAAAAGGACAGTTAGATTGCATTTCAATCTGCAACTTCCTAAAGAGGAACCCTGTGCAATAATGGAGAAAACATGAGAAAGCCCCTTCTATCTTAATACACTTGTAACAAAATACAAAAAACTTAATAAAAATAAACAGTCGTAGGTCTGGGAGGCCCTTACCACCATTTCTTTTACTTTCACAGTCCACCACCCTCCTCAGCTTCTCCATTTTTGACCCCCATAAAAAGTAAAATACAGGCTTTTGCAGTCTTTTCATGTACAGGGAATTTGGAGGGAAAACCATGGCAGCATATAAAATAATTGGAAGCAAAACCATTTTAATTACCAGGATCTTCCCCTCCATTGACAATTTCCGTAGTTGCCACAAAGAAATTTTCTGGTCTATTTTACCCAGTACTGAGTCCCAGTTTTTTTGACCGTCCTTTTCTGCATTAAATAGGACCCCCAATATTTTAATGCCTTCTGTTTGTACTGGGATTTTGGGGGGGGGGGGTCTGGCTCCCATTGTCCCACCGTCATGCAATCACATTTATTCACATTGAGTTTAAAACCAGAGCCTAAGCTAAAAATTTCCGTGTCCAGGATTGGTCTGTAAACAGCAGCCGTGTTCGTACAATACAGTGAAACATCGTCCATATAAGCTAGGGCCTTGACCTGCTGTCCTCCCCCTCCTGGGATGGGGACCCCTCTAATAACTTTATCATCCCGTAAACGACACAAGAGGGGCTCAATGGCGCAAATACAATGAAGGGGGGACATGGGGCACCCCTGTTTCACCCCAGACAGCAAAGCCACTTCCTGTGTAAAAAAAACATTAATTAAAACCTGGGAAAAAGATTCTTTGTATAAAAGTCCTATTTTTTCTATAAAAACCATGGGGAAGCCCATTCTCTCCATTACTTTAAAAAGGTAAAAATGTGAGACCCTGTCAAAAGCCTTTTGGAAATCTAAAGATAAGATTGCCAGCGGCTGTTTGTGTTCCTTCTGGTACCATATGATATCCCGTATTAAGTTAAGATGTTCCCATATGGACCTCCCTGGGATGCCGCATACCTGATTTGGGTGAACTATACTTTTAATGACTGTTTTCATCCGTATGGCAATCACCCTGGCTATGATTTTATAATCGGTATTCAAAAGGGATATTGGTCTCCAGTTCTCCAGTTTAGTTTTATCACCCTTTTTTATAAATTAAAGTGATAATGCTATGTCTCCAAGAATGAGGCAATAAATTAACCTTAAAAACTTCACTAAAAACTTGTAAAATATCGGCTTTGATAAAATCCCAGAAAGTTAAATAAAACTCAATGGGGAGACCGTCCGACCCCGGGGCTTTACCTTTCTGAAAGCCCTTCAGGGCCCCCTCGATCTCCTCCTGGTTAATTTCAGCACATAAAAAAACCTGGTCATTTTTACTTAAAACCTGGGATAAAAAATTAAGATTATCAGCAAGAGTAAAATCATCAATATTTTTAAGGTTAAAAAGATCAGAATAAAAATTGAAAGCCTCATTTAAAATAGCACTTGTGGAGGATTGGCCCTCTAATTCCTCAATTATGTGTTTACACTCCCCTACGTTTTAAAAAAAAAAATACCTTGAACAAGTCTCCCCCTCCTCCAAATGTTTTACCCGGGCACTAAAAATAATCTCCTTTCCTTTCTGTTCAAGGTATTTCTGAATCTCCATCTTAAGTTTGGCTATATCGTTCTCAACCTCAGGTACACCCCATCCTTTTAACCTATGGAGAGTTTGCAGACGAATATTAAAATCCTTAAAACATTTCCTTTTTTCCTGGGCTTTCTTTTTCCCCATTTTTATAAAGAAATCCTTTACTCTGACTTTAACACACTCCCACCACCCCAGCATGGTTTAGTCAGGGTGTTTGCACTTCCTCCAAGTTTTATACTTATCAATAAAATCAGCCCTGATTTTTTCATCCTGCAAAAGCGTTACATTTAATCTCCAAACACTTTTCCCAGTTCTTTCCTCACCTGGGTACATCAGGGTGGTGTGTAAGAGCTTGTGGTCAGAAAATATGTTGTCCATCAGGCTGGCTGCTTTCAACTTAAAAACTCCTGTGGAAGGGAAAATAAAATCTATACGAGAGGATACCACCCCCCCACTCCACGTGAAACCAGGGTCAGTCGGGTGGCTCCTCCTCCAAGCATCAAACAGTTTAAAATCAGTTAAAATGTGTTGAATTTGACTAGAAGTTTTGTCAATATTGCAAGAAATACCTCCCCCACTCCTCCCCTCCCCCATCATAACACAGTTAACATCTCCCCCTAAGACCATAGCGGAAGAACCTGTTAAAAATAGGGGAAGATTGCTGAAAAGGGAGGAACGGTCATTTTTTTCAGGGGAAGCATAAATATTCATAAAATCACATTTAAAACCATTAAAAACTGTATGCGTTAAAAGAGCACGACCTGGAACAATTTCAGTTATTGACAATATATCCACATTATGTCCCTTGAACAGGATTCCCACCCCAGCTGACTTATTGTCACAGGACCCCGACCACACAGAGGGTCCTGCAGACCAGTCCTTTTTCAGCTTGGGGTAAGAGAATTCATGCTCAATTCCACATTCTTGTAGAAAGAAAACGTCAAAGCTTAATGTCAGTAGCCAAGCAAAAAGAGCCGCTCTCCTCACTGGGCTCTTCAGGCTTCTCACATTTAAAGAAGCAATACGAATGTCCGCCATATTAATGTTCCTTTTTTAACTCCACACTTTCCATCTCAATCTCAATGAGACGCGCAGCCGATGTAGCAGAAGAACGCTACTAGTCCAAGCTACTAGTATCACTATCGGACGCTTCATACAACACACCACCCTCAGGGTCACTGGGTGGGGATAATACCTCACAAAAATAGAGTTTTGTTAAGCGATCCTCAGAGTCACCTTCCCGACCTCGTTTTTTTCAGGCACTGACATCCATCTGGGACTCCTCCTCCTGTACCTCCGGGGGTAGAATTCCAACTTGGCCAACCAGGTCATCAGGGGATGCCACCACTTGACTGGAAAGAACGGCAGGGCAATCCTCATCAGGATGGTCATCAGAACGCGTGGCATCATGGTTGTCATCATGTACATCACCAGGACGGTCATCACGGGAGGCCTCAGGACCCTCCGAGAGGCAGTCATCAGGACGGGCAACAAGGAAGTCATCTGGCTGGTCATCCAATCGGTCCCTCACCGAGCAGTCATCAGAGTAGTCTGCCACAGCCTCACCAGATCCTCCAGAAGGCTCCAAGGAAGACATCGGGGTCTCTGGAACAACTGTAAAAGAAATCTCCGCCACACCGCTAGCATTGCCCCAATCAGCTGGGTCAAGTGCTCCAGATTTTTGTTTGTTCTTTTTTCTCTGGCCCTTCCTCAGTCCTATTCTGAGGTTCACCCGACTCCTCACCAGTCAAAACCTGGGCTTCTGCAGAAGTGGGTTCACAGTCGGCCGCATAGACCAGAGGTTCCCAACTCCAGTCCTCAAGGCACACCAACAGTGCATGTTTTCAGGATTTCTTTAGCATTGCATGGGTGTTGGATTCAGCACCTTTGCAGGTGATTAAATTATCACCTGTGCAATACTAAGGAAATCCTGAAAACATGCATTGTTGGTGTGCCTTGAGGACTGGAGTTGGGAACCTCTGGCATAGACAATCGCAGGGTCACGCAACAGGTTTACAGGGAGTGCAACAGATGGAAAAGACTGTTTCCAACCCGCAGTTACGTCCATGTAGGAGCGAATAGAAGCCCTCGTTTTGGCCGTACCGGCAGCAGTAGGCACTCCTGCGGAACTAGCCGCAGTCATACGGGAGCCTCTCTCTGGTTTTGGTCGCATCGGACAGTTGCTGAAAAGATGGGTACTTCCACCACAGCCACTGCAGGTCTTTTCTTTTTTACAGTCTCTGGACGTGTGTCCCCAATCGCCACAACTGTGGCACCAAACCATCTTTTCTTTGCCACACTCCCTCTGCATATGTCCTGTGTCGCCACAGTTCCTACATCGGTTAACCTGCCCGTTGAAGAACAGGTAACCGTGCTCTTTTCCGATTACCACCAAGGATTGAGGGTGCATGAAACCCTCCACCCCATCCGGATCAGGGTTGAAACGGACCATAAAGCGTCTCTTTCCGCACCAGAGACCACTCTTGCCCATAACTTTCCCTGTGGATCGTACCGATACACAGTATCGCCTCAAGAATAACATAATGTCATCCTCAGGGACAAATGGACTGTGCATGTACACCACCAGGGTCACCTCATCACCACCGTACAAACATGTACAGACCACGTCATCCAGCAGCGGATGGTTGCTGTGGATTCTGACAAGGTCATGGAATGTCCGACAAGCCGCTCGGGAATCCAACATCAGGATGTATGTGTTCTGCCCCCTCTCCTGCAGGCAGTACACTTCACTCCTTGTCACGCCCAACAGACCCTGCAGGATCTGTGTGAAGAAGGCCCCAGGGTTGTCAAAACCCACAATGGTTGCAGGGACCACAATTTTAAAGGAATTCTTCAGCTGGCCAGAGCCAGTGAAGTTAACATAAGTGCAAGGCATAGCACTCGGGTATAAAGACTTACCGTCCAAGACGCGTTCGGCCTTTCACCGGGGATCACTGCTCGTTGCTCAGGGACTAGTCTGGATCCCTAATAGCAGCAGGAGGGTGAAGTCCCACCATGAGGTAAACCGATCCCCCCCAGGCCAAGGAGCCAGGTATCCCGAGCACCTTCCAGCCAAAACCAGGTACAAAACAGTGAAGCTCTGCACCTGATCTCAGCCAAAAGACCGAGAAGCGATAACCAGAATTGGTTTCGGCCTTGAGTGGCACCCTGGCCTATGCCGGACACATCTTAGGGAGAGAGAGAGAAAGGGAGACAAACCCATGCCTACAGAAGACATTTTGTCACCCAAGCCAACACTTGAAAAGGCTGCTTTGCAGAGCAAAAACAAGAAGAATGGTGCGTTTTGCAGCCGCCGCCCACTGCAATGAATCTGAATAGCTCCTCCTTTTGGGCACAAGCACCTCCCCTCCCCCTTGCAGTCTTTCCAATTCATGATACAAAAAGACGGACGGACAGGCAGGACAGGACAGGACAGGCTGCCTGACTTTCCGTCACTGCCACCCTTTGCCATCCTTACCCGTGGAAAGCCCTTTCATCATCCCCAAACCCTAATCCTTTCCCTTCCCAGCCCCCAATCCCTGCCCTCTGTACCCCTCTCACCACCCGCATCCCTTCCCCTGTCATCTCCCTACCACCCGGGGAAAAAAGTGCTTGCCCCCTCCTTCCACTAGCCCACCATCCCACCCAAAGAGCAACTTCTGCTGCGCAGCTGGCTTTCTAGGCAGCAGCGCTATTGTGATGTCAGCAGGGGGCATTGTGACAAGCCGCCAGTGTTCCGTCTCTTCATGTTGTGCACTGTTCAAACGGAAAATACATCAACAGGCAGACTACAGAAAAGCTTACTAACAAAGGTTAGAGGGGGGCTTTCTCAGAGGGCTTTTTACAGTTTGTCTATTCCCAATTAGCCGTTGAAGTATACTTAATGAAAGTACTAATTCTTTCATAGGCCGCCCATCCTTAGTATTTGACATTCCTTATATTGCGGTATCAGGCTTCGCAGCAGGTTGCAAACATTCATCACCCATGACTGTCCCCAATTGGGCTCAGAAGCTAAATGTCTATCATGACCTCTCTTTTAGAAAGTCCAAAAGCAAGCAAACTCTTCCTCCAGGAGAGGGAGCCAACAGACCACTAAAGACATCATCATTGCTCAAAGAAAACACCAAAAAACAATGCATGATAGGAATAAACAGGTAACTTTAATTGGAGTGGAAGCGGAGAGATAGCACCAGATGCCAATTGTAGATCTTCTCACACCTGTGGTCACTGCAGCAGCAGCTGAATCCACTTTGTCCAAAAGGGATTTATTCCATTCAATTGCAAATGATCTAGATAAGACTGAGAACAAGATACTGCACGGGACATAGCAGAGTTGGTCAAGTTGAGTGGTGATGAGTGTGCTATTTGGCGCAGCTTTTGGATGAATAAAGCAAGTAAAAAGTGTGAAAGATAAAAAAAAAAGGAGGAAGTGTGAAAAGTGAATGGGCCAAATTGAGGTGCATATGAAGTTGTATGCTTTCTTTCAATTCATTAAATCGGGCTAATATGAATCAGGTGAATTGAGTTCTGCTTTTGGAAACTGGGTTAAGAAGGGGTGCACCGGTCCTGGAGGTACTGCAATACCAGGTCAATGCGTGGAGTGGACAGAGCAAGCTCTTTTTCCATCTCCCTGTTCTAAAAATCCATTTAATATATGGTCCCCAGATAGGGGACGTATCAGATATTAAACTGATAAGAACAGATCACGTTTCAAACAAGCTTTATTAAACTCATTAGTCATTACAAACAAAAAGTCACGCATTAGGTGCAAAACACGGTTAGTTGTGCACATGAAATGCATCATAAAACCCAAAAACTGGTTTTCACAGGTACAGTAAAATATCACATAAAATCACATAAAACCAGCATTTTACTTAAAACATGACATAAAATACATTAAAAACAATATAGTAATAGACATATAGAATCACAAATTAAATATGATTATAAATACATAAAAGTGTTCCATATCTGGAGACACCATGCCTTTTTTGCTTCTATTGTTCCCTGATTTTTGCAATCTCTCAAATAATACGTGTACATGTTACACAATGCAAGACCTATACAGTCTTTTACAGGGATGCAATCATGCTTGAACAGTAAAATATTTCTGGTTTTCCATAGGGCCTCTTTGAAACTGTTAATTATGAGCCATGCGATTTTTGCCTGGCACATGGTAGGACAATCAATTATACCGTATAACACCACATCACAATTTAGGGTACGCAACCCACACACCCATTTCAGGAGCGTGCCCACTGTCTGCCATACCTCTTGTGCGTAAGCACAATACCAGAACAGGTGGAACACAGTCTCCTCCTGTGCACACCTGTCTCTTGGACATCTGGCACTGGCCACAAGTCCCCTACGATGTTGGAAGCCCCTTGTGGGGAGACATTGGTGGACTATTTGCCAGGCCAGATCCTTTTGCATATTACTAAGAGCAGGGCATGAGACGTTGTTCCAAATTAATCGGCACCTAGACGGGGAAAAATTAGCCACATCCTCCATAATCTCATGACCCTTACAGGCGGCTGTCAATTTACGCTGATTGGACAAGACTCCCTTGTCCACATTTATCAGATCATACTCAGATATAATAGTCTCTAAGATCTTATATTGTTTCGGAGGGGATAAAAGGACAGGACGATTAGGTAAAATATCAACATGCAGTTTTTTAAAAACATACCCCGTGCTGTACCTTAAAAAACATGCAAAAGCCCTGTCATTTTTCAGATAATTAAAACAGAATACAAAGAACTTGATTAATAAAAACAGTTTAAGATCAGGCAGCCCCTTACCTCCGTAACCCTTACTCTTGCTGACAATCACCCTCCTCAGCTTCTCCATTTTTGAGCCCCACAAGAAATAAAAAATGGGTTTGAGAAGCCTCTTCAGGTAGAGGGAGTTGGGGGGGGGGAACACCATTGCCGCAAACAGGATAATAGGAAATAAAACCATTTTTATCACAAGTATCTTCCCCTCCATGGACATTTTCCTTAGCTGCCAAAAATAAATCTTTTTATTGATTTTATCTAATACCAAATCCCAATTTGTACATCCGTCATTTCTTGCATCAAATTGTACACCCAAAATCTTAATACCATCAGTTTGGACTGGGATTTTTGGTGGCTCGGGCTCCCAGGGGCCAGTAATCAAGCAGTCACACTTGTCGACATTCAGACGAAAGCCAGACCCTGCGCTGAATATCTCAGTGTTCAGGGGGTCCTGTTCACAGCTGCAGAGCTTGCACAGTACACAGAGACATCATCCATATAGACCAATGATTTTACCTGGTTTCCACCACCCCCTGGAATAGGCACCCCCCTGACCACCCTATCCTGCCGAAGGCGGCACAGAAGTGGTTCAATTGCGCATACAAACAACAGTGGGGACATGGGGCAGCCTTGTTTTACCCCAGACAGGAGGGCAACCTCCTTAGTGACAAAACCATTGACTAGTACCTGTGCATATGAATCCTTATATAAAAGCTTGATTTTGTCAATAAAAACTGTAGGGAAACCCATTCTTTTCAGAACATTAAAAAGATACAAATGTGATACCCTGTCGAATGCCTTCATAAAATCAAGTGATAAAATAGCCATAGGTTGATTACAGTCACTCTGATACCAGATCAGGTCCCGGATAAGATTCAGATGCTCCCGAATGGTTCTTCCAGGGATGCCACAGACCTGATCTGGGTGGATGACATGTTTAATAACTTTTTTCATTCTACTTGCAATCACTTTAGCTAAAATTTTGTATTCTGTATTTAAAAGGGAGATAGGCCTCCAGTTTTCCAACCTTGACCTATCACCTTTCTTAAAAATTAAGGTAATCACACATTTTTTCCATGATGAGGGTAAAACATCAGTCTTAAAAACTTCACTAAAAACTGCTAAAAGATCATTCTTAATAAAATCCCAAAAACAAAGATAAAACTCCATGGGGAGATCGTCCGACCCCGGGGCTTTACCTTTTTTAAAGTCTTTCACAGCCTCCTCAATCTCCCCATGATTTATGTCCACTGAAATTAATTGTTGATCCTCTTTGCTTAAAAACTGGGATAAAACATTAAGATTATCTTTAAAAGCAGATTCATCAGTAGTTTTAAGACTAAAAAGAGTACTATAAAAATTAAAAGCTTCATCCAGCATGCCTTGAACAGAAGATTGTCCTTCTAATTCTTGGATAAAATGTTTCCTCTCCCCCACTTTTTTAAAAAAATATCTTGAACATGTCTCTCCTTCCTCTAGATATTTGACATGGGAATTGAACACTATCTCTTTTCCCTTTTGTTCCAAAAACCTCTGTATTTCTATTTTAAGCTTGGAAATGTCCTCATCTACACCAGGTACCCCCCATGCCTTTAGTTTATGGAGAGTTTCCAACCGAACATTAAAATCTTTAAAACTACTTCTTTTTTCTCTGGCTTTCCGTTTCCCCACTTTAATAAAAAAATCCTTAATGCGCCATTTTACGCCCTCCCACCAGTTTAACATAGTTTGATTTGGGGGCTTTTTACTTCTCCAGATCTTATATTTTGCAATAAAGTCAGCCTTAGTTTTCTCGTCCTCTAATAAAGTCACATTCAACTTCCATGCACGCTTACCTATTTTTGCCTCTCCCTCATGTTCCAACACCGCATGTAAGAGGGCGTGATCTGAAAAAATATTTTCAATCAATCCAGCAGCTTTTGGTACAAAGGTGTCTGTGGAGGAAAATAGGAAATCTATACGGGAATTCACAGAGCCACCCTTCCACGTATAACCCGGATCAGCTGAGTGAGTTTTTCTCCATACATCTTGCAAATTAAAATCAGTTAACATATGTTTGACCTGACTAGAGGTTTTGTCAGGCCGTCTAGCCAGGTTGCCCCCCCCTCTCCCCTCTCCCAACATTAAACAGTTAAAATCCCCTCCCACCACCAAAGGAGAGGGACCTGTTAAAAACAAAGAAATGTCATTAAGAAGGGAGGCTCGCTCATTCTTATCTGGGGGGGGGCGTAAACATTTAAAAAACGACATAGAAACCCATTAATAACAACATGAACTAATAATGCACGACCAGGTAAAATCCCAGTAACGGATAAAACATTAACATTTTTGTTTTTGAATAAAATACCCACGCCGGCGGCTTTGTTTGTGTTAATCCCAGACCACACTGAGGGACCCATAGACCAGTCCTTTTTAAGGTCATTGTAGGTTAAATCGTGGCTTATACCACATTCCTGGAGAAAAAAAACTTCAAAGTTCAATGTCAGTAGCCAGGCCAACAAGGCCGCCCTTCTAATTGGGCTTTTCAGGCTTCTCACGTTGAGTGAGGCAACACGAATTGCAGCCATTTATTGGTTCGTTGTTTAGTCCGAAATCTCAAATTCCGACACATCAGAACCCACATAAAGAGATGAGACAGTTTTTAGACTACTCGTCTCATCAGAGTCCGAGAGCTGATAGTTTGGGTCCATATTTGTGCCTGATGGACTGGGAACAGATTGTTCAATGAGGGTTTTTCGCTTCTTACCCTCTGTTTCCAAGTCCTCACCAGCTCTTTTAGAACTGGCACTTAGGTCCATCTGGTCCGCCTCCAGTTGGACGCCAGGGACCTTTGGACCAACCTTCTCCATGGTTAAACTAACATCTGGGCGAACAACAGGGCCAGCATCATCCTGGACATCTGAGTAGACCTCACCGGAAACAGCTGTGGAAGCATCGGGGCGGGCATCACAGGGAACATCAATGTGGTCATCATGGTGACCCTTTGGGTGGACATCTGGATGGACATCTGGACGGACATCTGGACGGACATCTGGACGGACATCTGGGCGGACCTCCGGGCGGACCTCCGGGCGGACCTCCGGGCGGACCTCTGGGTGGCGAACGCCACTTCCACCGGAATCCACCTGAGACACCGCTGACAAGCCAGGGGTCTCAGGAACCGCAGAACATTCCTGTTGCTTCTGCCCTTCCCCAGAACCGCTCTGAGGGGATCCCATCTCTCCACCAGGCGTAACCTGGACTTCTGCAAGAGAGGGTAATGATCCAACTGTGCTGGAAGTAGCTAGAACATTTGACTGGTTTCCTGAAGGGAGAACTGCTGTACCAGTCTTTTTACGCCCTGCAGTCACATCTGCAAAACTCATCCCAGAGGTCCCCATTTTGGCCAAGCTGCCTTTGGCTGGCACTCCTGCGGAACCAGCCGCAGGTGCCTGAGGACCTCCTTGTCGCCTTGTCCGCAACGGGCAATTAGTGAAAAGATGGGTACCTGAGCCACATCCACTGCAAGTTTTTTCACTCTGGCACTCATTGGAGGCGTGCCCCCACCTGCCGCAGTTGTGACACAGACTTCTCCGTTCATTTGTGCAGTTGCTTTGCACATGACCAAGGCCGCCACATTTCCTACAATAGACTGGCTGTCCATTGTAAAACAAAGACCCATGGTTCCTACCCAGCACAACTGTGGATGGAGGATGCATTAGACCATCAATTCTCCCCGAGTCGGGTCTGAACCGTACCAGGAACTTTCGCTTTCCGTTCCAGAACCCACTGTAGCCCATGACTCTCCCTGACGAGCGCACCGAGGAGCAGTACCTGCTCAGGAAGAGCATGATGTCTTCCTCAGATACATGGGGGTTGTACATGTATACTACGAGTGGGACTTCGCCATCTCCATATAGGTACGTCACAGTCACTCCCTCCAACAGTCTACTGCACGTCTCTGCCTTAACTCGCTCCTGGAGTCTTCCACAGGCGGCCTTGGTCGTCAATGTGAGGATATAGATGGTTTGCCCCCTCTCCTGCAGGCAATATATATCCTCATTTCTCACGCCCAACAGGTTACGCATTACTTGGTTAACGAACTCAAGTGGATGCCCATAACCTATGTGGCCCTCGGGAATCTCGAACTTAACAGAGTTCAGTATCTGGCCGGAGCCAGTGGTAAAGCGCTGAATGCAAGGCATTTAGCAAAAGGCTTTCCGTCTCCACGGGCACGGCCTTTCGCCGGGGGATCACCTCTCGTTGCCCAAGGACTAATCCGGCTCCCCAATAGCAGCAGGGGGGTGAAGTCCCACCGTGAGATGAAACGATCCCCCCAGGCCAAGGAACCGGGTACCCTGGGCACCTTCCAGCCAAAACCAAACACAAAACAATTAAGCTCTGCATCTGATCTCAGCCAAAAGGCCAAGAAGCAATAACCAGAATTGGTTTGGGCCTCGAGTGGCACCCTGGCCTATGCCGGACACATCTTAGGGAGAGAGAGTGAGAGGGAGACAAACCCACGCCTACAGAAGACATTTTGTCACCCAAGCCAACCCTTGAAAAGGCTGCTTTGCAGAGCAAAAACAAGAAGAATGGTGCGTTTTGCAGCCGCCGCCCACTGCAATGAATCTGAATAACTCCTCCTTTTGGGCACAAGCAACTCCCCTCCCCCTTGCAGTCTTTCCAATTCATGATACAAAAAGACGGACAGGACAGGTTGCCTGACTTTCCGTCACTGCCACCCTCTGCCATCCTTACCCGTAGAAAGCCCTTTCATCATCCCCAAACCCTAATCTTTTCCCTTTCCTTCCCAGCCCCCAAACCCTGCCCTCTGTACCCTTCTCACCACCCGCATCCCTTCTCCTGTCATCCCCCTACCTCCCGGGAAAAAAAAGGGCTTGCCCCCTCCTTCCACTAGCCCACCATCCCACCCAAAGAGCAACTTCTGCTGCACAGCTGGCTTTCTAGGCAGCAGCGCTATTGTGATGTCAGCGGGGGGCATTGTGACAAGCCGCTAGTGTTCCGTCTCTTCATGTTGTGCACTGTTCATACGGAAAATACATCAACAGGCAGACTACAGAAAAGCTTACTAACAAAGGTTAGAGAGGGGCTTTCTCAGAGGGCTTTTTACAGTTTGTCTATTCCCAATTAGCCGTTTAAGTATACTTAATGAAAGTACTAATTCTTTCATAGGCCGCCCATTCTTAGTATTTGACGTTCCTTACATTGCGGTATCAGGCTTCGCAGCAGGTTGCAAAACATTCATCACCCATGACTGTCCCCAATTGGGCTCAGAAGCTAAATGTCTATCATGACCTCTCTTTTAGAATGTCCAAGAGCAAGCAAACTCTTCCTCCAGGAGGGGGAGCCAACAGACCACTAAAGACATCATCATTGCTCAAAGAAAACACCAAAAACCAATGCATGATAGGAATAAACAGGTAACTTTATTTGGAGTGGAAGCGGAGAGATAGCACCAGATGCCAATTCTAGATCGTCTCACACCTGTGGTCACTGCAGCAGCAGCAGCAGCAGAATCCACTTTGTCCAAAAGGGATCTATTCCATTCAATTGCAAATGATCTAGATAAGACTGAGAACAAGATACTGCACGGGACATAACAGAGTTGGTCAAGTTGAGTGGTGATGAGTGTGCTATTTGGCGCAGCTTTTGGATGAATAAAGCAAGTCAAAAGTGTGAAAGATAAAAAAAAGGAGGAAGTGTGAAAAGTGAATGGGCCAAATTGAGGTGCATATGAAGTTGTATGCTTTCTTTCAATTCATTAATCGGGCTAATATGAATCAGGTGAATTGAGTTCTGCTTTTGGAAACTGGGTTAAGAAGGGATGCACCGGTCCTGGAGGTACTGCAATACCAGGTCAATGCGTGGAGTGGACAGAGCAAGCTCTTTTTCCATCTCCCTGTTCTAAAAATCCATTTAATATATGGTCCCCAGATAGGGGACGTATCAGATATTAAACTGATAAGAACAGATTTTTTTTTTTTTTAAAACCATTCAGGTTAATTAAAAACAACAATATCAAGTTTACAACTTTGCTGTTTATCCAAACTCATCACAATGGTTATATTCTTTTTTTTTAATTGTCTAAAAAGTATTGCAGTACATATCCAAAGGAAGTATCACAAAAAAAAACAAAAAACAAAACAAAACAGAGAATACTGAAAAACAGAGAATTTACCTCTTATTGATACTTCACCAAATAATGCCACTTTAAAACCTTCCATATGCCTTCAGCGTCCAATCCACCACCACCTCTACTCTTATCCCTTTGGTAAATAACAAAGTCTGGAAAGAATTAATCTTACACAGTCGTTAATAGGAACCACCTTCCTTTTAAAAAGTCCCAAATTTCTGACATCCCATAAGCTTTCCATCACACAAGCCATGATAAGCCACAAAATCCTCTCTTTAACACTCCCACACGCACCAATGCCAAACATAGCCACCCTCCAATTAATATGGTTCACACCAGTCAGCCCCTTACACAGGCCTCCTACACATTTCCACACACTATAGGCGTAATCACAGTCCCACATGACATGTCTCACGGTCTCACGGGCACCACATCCCTCCCGTGGACACACATCCGTTCTAATCAGGTCCCTTCTCTTCTGCACTTCTCTCACAGGTAATATATCATGCAATGCCAACCACACAACATCCCTCTGCTTATTAGACATACCCGGTGTACTCAGTTTCTTCCATACATCTGACACATCATTCCCTCTCAAATCATTAATATTACATTCTACCTCATTCGCTCTCATCCTTTTCATCACTCTCTTCGCTGCTCTGAACTCACTCATAGGTACAGCCAGCAAATCATTTTTTCTAATAAACCTCTCAATTATGTCGTACCAGACTGGACACTTGAACGACACAGGCACACGCGCATCCCTTTTTACCCAACACAAGCCATACAGCATCCAGCCCGCCATATACCTCACCATGTAGGCCCCTTTATTGTTCTTTCCCATTAGGATTACTACCGTCTTAATATAATGAAGACTAAGAAAGATTTCAATATTTGGAAAGTTTAAACCCCCATAATGACAGGCCTTGTATAAATGCTCTCTTTTTAATTTTTCCATTTTGCTCCCCCAAAAAAAGGTAAAAATCAGTTTCTCTACTCTTTTTATCTTTTTATATGGGGATGGGAAGACCCCAGAGATATAAAGGAGATTCGGCAGCACCACGGCCTTAATAATCAAAACTTTACCATTCAATGTCAGATCACGCATTCTCCAGAAATTCAGTTTCCTCTCAATCCGCAATCCACATTCTTCCCAACTCTCCGTACCTCTCAGATCATCATTAAACAACACACCCAGCACTTTGATTGGACCATCCACACTTGTCACTCCGTCCATCTTAACACTACTATCACCAAAACACTTAAAACAACATTTATTCCAGTTGACTTTAAAAGCAGACGCGCCACAGAAGAAATCCAACAACAGCTTTACTCTAGTCATAGACGCAATACTCTCACTCACTATCACTACATCATCCATATAGCCAAGCACCTTCACATTCTTACCGCCACTACCAGGTATTATCATCCCTCTTATCAGTTTCTCACGCCTGATCATACATAACAAAGGCTCAATCACACTGACAAATAAAACAGGGGACATTGGACACCCCTGACGGACACCTGACTTGATCTGTACTTTCCCACTCAAACATCCATTCACTAAGAATTCACTTGTCACACCACCATACAGACATCTCACACCATCCAGGAACTTCTTAGGAAAACCCATACTATTCAAGACCTCAAACATAAGAACATGCGACACCCTATCAAACGCTTTCTCAAAATCAAGAGCCAACAACATGCACTTCTGCTTTCTAATCTTACAGTCACCAATAACATCCCTCAACAACAACAAGTTATCACTGATGCTCCTTCCAGGCACAGCACACACTTGATCATCCTTTACAAGCTTCCCAAGCACTTCACGCATACGATTAGCTAATAGTTTACTGAAAACCTTATAATCAGAATTCAGAAGCGTAATAGGCCTCCAATTCCCCAATTTACTCTTTTCCCCCTTCTTATGGATAAGTACCACTACCCCTTCTTTCATAGAGTCACACAGCATACCAGTTTCCCACATATACTTACATATCTCCGTCAGATCCGTGCCCATACACTCCCATGCTTTCACATATAGTTCAATGGGCAAGCCATCCTTTCCAGGAGTTTTATTCTTTTGTGCACTAAACACAACCTTTCTCACTTCATCCAGAACCACCTCATCCCACAAATCCTCACACTCATCTTTGCCTAGTCTACACTCCATGCTAGCCAACACTTCAGTCATTAGACCAGAATCAATCCACTTCTCTCCATACAGTCTGCTGTAAAAGGCTTTCACCTCGTCAATCACACTTTCACCAGTCACAGGAACATCATTCTCATCCACAATCACATCCATATCTACTTTCTTCCCATTCATTTTTTTAAAGAAATATCTGGTACATTTCTCATTCTTATCCAAATGTTCAACTTTCGTCCTATAGATAATTTCCTTACCCTTTTTCTCAATCAGACATTTCAACTCATTTTTTGCCTCCACCAACGAATCACTTACATCAATCCCAGACCTACTACACTTTTGTAACCAATCAATCCGAGTATTCACATCTTTAAATTTATTACGATACATGGTAGCTTTTTTGTAGCCCCATTTCCTAAAAAAAGTTTTAATCTCCACTTTAACCCAATCCCACCACTCTAACACACTTGCAAACCTGTTTTTGTAGTACCCCCATCTTCGGTACTCTTCTTTAAACTCTTTCATCACTTTTGCATCCTCTAGCAATCTCACATTTAACTTCCATACAGCACCCCTCTTTACAAGTCCACCATCCCCTCTGAACACACCCTTCAAACATTCGTGGTCCGAAAAAGGAACCGCACATTGTTCAAACCTTACACACTCAATATTTTTAGAAAAAAAACATACGGTCAATCCGTGATTCTATACCTCCTCTGTCTGCCTTGTACGTAGGTGGTGGTGGATTGCCCAGCTTTACAACAGCTGCATCTGAGAAAGAAAAATCAGAAATGATATGTAACAGCTTTTTCCCGGTTACATCCATATTACCTTCCGTCATACAATTAAAATCCCCAACAAAAATAGTAGGCATTTTTCCTGGCAAAAATAAACCAACTTTATCTAACAGAGCTAAACGATCTTCTTTTCTCGTAGGACAATATACATTAACAATCCTAACCCGCCACCCTCTATAGTTAATAATTGCAATGATACATCTCCCCACCTCCACTACTGTATAACTATCAAAAGAAAAGTCCTTGTTACCCAACAGAATCCCCACACCATCATTTTTATTTACAGATGAACCAGACCAAATGTGTTGTCCATGAGGCCAATCTTGATCCGTAGGCGCATCAAACAGTCCGCACTCCTGCAAACAAAAGATATCTGCACCTATTTTAGAAATATATTTGAGGATAGTAGCTCTTCTTCCTCTGGATTTAATTTGTCTCACATTCAAGGATAGGACATTACATGTAGTTTTGGGAGCCATGTTCTTACCAGTTTAACCAGGTAACCGTAAGCTGGCCATCTTCGCCTCAACCTTCTCCTTCTGGAGGCTGGCAGGGAGACACAAAGCAGTGAGTGTCTGCAACCTCCCCAAAAAAATCATCAACTCCAGGTGAAAAGCTAATGTCAGGGTAGACCCAATCACTCAAAGGGCTTGCACTTGCAGTACTGACAGTGCTCCACCCCTTGTCTGCAAGCTTTAATTTCTTAGCAGCCATAAACTCACCCTCCTCCGATGACCTGACTGCAGCTGAAGCAGAAAAATCCCCCTGCCCAGTTGGACTACCATCTTTGCTCACCAGAGACTTTGTTGTACCCCATGACAGGGCGGGGGACTTCCTCAAATCTTCCTCGATTTCCCCCTCACCACAGGCAGCAGAGTGACAAGGGAGATCAGCTTCCAGCTCGGAGACCTCCATTCCTTGATGAGGTGGACATGGAGAGACTGCAGGAGCTTTATCCAAATCCTGAGCAGTAGTAACAGGGAGAAGAACAGGGTCATTAGCAGAAACAGCAGCAGGGTGACTAGCAGCTGGTGCAGCCTTAACAGGAGCTACAGGGACCTCTGCGACCACCTGAGCGTATAGCCTGGTCTTAGTGCGGCTCCTGCAATCCCGATAGGCATGCCCGACTTCTCCACAAGCATTGCAAACAATGGGGTTGCTGCAATCCCTAGCCATGTGCCCCACCTGGTTACATTTCCTACAGGTTACTTCATAAGGACACTTCTCCTGAGTGTGACCAAAAACATTACATTTCCGGCAAAAAAAGGGGGCATCTGGATAAAACAGGTAACCAGAGTCTTTCCCAATATGAAAAGTAGAGGGAGGGTGGCGGAGACCCCCAGGGCCCTGAGGGTCCACCCCAAAACGCACAAAATATTTATGCTTGCCTGTCCAGAGTCCCTCCTTGTTGGTAATTTTGTGTGAGTACTGAACATAGCTGCAATGCTTCATCAGGAAGTCTGTGATGTCTGCCACATTAACAAAAGGGTTGTGCATAAACACCACTAAAGGAACATCGCCCTTAGAATAAAGCAGGGTAAAGTCAAGTCCACTCAGCAAAGAGTTAGTAGTATTCATTAACAAGGACCGATAAAGATTCTGGCAAGCGCCAATATGGGAAAGGACAAGCACATACCGTCCACTTCGTCTGAACTCCTGAAGACAAACGATCTCATTATTCTTCACATCCAGGATGTCATATAGAACTTTGTTCACCAAGTATTCCAGATGGAAATGCTGCAACTTTTCCTCTGCGACATCAATACGGAAACCAAAACGGACCCGGGTATCCCCGGTCCCTGCAAAACGGACTGTGATGCCAATCTTCAAAACACCTCCTGGATCACCAAGGGTTAACAGCCTCGCTTACTACCCCCAATAGCAGCATGTAGCCATTTAAGCTACAAGGCCAAGGGTAGCAATTGAGGACCTCCTGCTAAGACACACGATCCTAGCCAAAAGGCGTCGCCTTCTCGTTTCCCGCTCACTACCCCCAATAGCAGTATGTAGCCATTTAAGCTACAAAGCCAAGGGCAGCAATTAGGAACCTTCTGGTAAGACACTTGATCTTAGCCAAAAGGCCGAGAAGCGATAACCAGAATTGGTTTGGGCCTCGAGTGGCACCCTGGCCTATGCCGGACACATCTTAGGGAGAGAGAGTGAGAGGGAGACAAACCCACGCCTACAGAAGACATTTTGTCACCCAAGCCAACCCTTGAAAAGGCTGCTTTGCAGAGCAAAAACAAGAAGAATGGTGTGTTTTGCAGCCGCCGCCCCCCACTGAAATGAATCTGAATAACACCTCCTTTTGGGCACAAGCACCTCCCCTCCCCCTTGCAGTCTTTCCAAATCATGATACAAAAAGACGGACAGGACAGGTTGCCTGACTTTCCGTCACTGCCACCCTTTGCCATCCTTACCCGTAGAAAGCCCTTTCATCATCCCCAAACCCTAATCTTTTCCCTTTCCTTCCCAGCCCCCAAACCCTGCCCTTTGTACCCTTCTCACCACCCGCATCCCTTCTCCTGTCATCCCCCTACCACCCGGGAAAAAAAGGGCTTGCCCCCTTTTTCTACTAGCCCACCATCCCACCCAAAGAACAAGTTCTGCTGCGCAGCTGGCTTTCTAGGCAGCAGTGCTATTGTGATGTCAGCGGGGGGCATTGTGACAAGCAGCCAGTGTTCCGTCTCTTCATGTTGTGCACTGTTCAAACGGAAAATACATCAACAGGCAGACTACAGAAAAGCTTACTAACAAAGGTTAGAGAGGGGCTTTCTCAGAGGGCTTTTTACAGTTTGTCTATTCCCAATTAGCCGTTTAAGTATACTTAATGAATGTAGTAATTCTTTCATAGGCCGCCCATTCTTAGTATTTGACGTTCCTTATATTGCGGTATCAGGCTTTGCAGCAGGTTGCAAAACATTCATCACCCATGACTGTCCCCAATTGGGCTCAGAAGCTAAATGTCTATCATGACCTCTCTTTTAGAATGTCCAAGAGCAAGCAAACTCTTCCTCCAGGAGGGGGAGCCAACAGACCACTAAAGACATCATCATTGCTCAAAGAAAACACCAAAAACCAATGCATGATAGGAATAAACAGGTAACTTTATTTGGAGTGGAAGCGGAGAGATAGCACCAGATGCCAATTCTAGATCTTCTCACACCTGTGGTCACTGCAGCAGCAGCTGAATCCACTTTGTCCAAAAGGGATCTATTCCATTCAATTGCACATGATCTAGATAAGACGGAGAACAAGATACTGCACGGGACATAGAGTTGGTCAAGTTGAGTGCTGATGAGTTTGCTATTTGGATGAATAAAGCAAGTAAAAAGTGTGAAAGATAAAAAACAAAAAGGAGGAAGTGTGAAAAGTGAATGGGCCAAATTGAGGTGCATATGAAGACGTATGCTTTCTTTCAATTCATTAATCGGGCTAATATGAATCAGGTGAATTGAGTTCTGCTTTTGGAAACTGGGTTAAGAAGGGGTGCACCGTTCCTGGAGGTACTGCAATACCAGGTCAATGCGTGGAGTGGACAGAGCAAGCTCTTTTTCCATCTCCCTGTTCTAAAAATCCATTTAATATATGGTCCCCAGATAGGGGACGTATCAGATATTAAACTGATAAGAACAGATTTTTTTTTTAACTTGGAAGTACCTAAAACAAAGGTACACCCGTTTATTATTGGATATAAAAGTACATTACATTAAAAACATTCCATTTTACAACCTTGTCTGTGATTACATCTGTATCTCAATTACAGAATATCAAACCATCATTTACATTTGTTTTACATATAGTAAGCAGTCTACATATTACAAGTCCTTTACAGTGCAGGGCTTCACTCCTATAAAGAACACTATCCACAATTCTTTTACACTCAACATATAAATTACATACAAAAATTAGTCCTTTAAATTGCGGAGTTCCACTCCTTTACAAACCACTGTTTCGATAAAATGACATTCATCTTCTTGTCCAGAAAATAATACAGATACATATCACTAAAAGCCAAATCTATAACATCCTGCACAGATAAAACATCATGCTTAAAGGGGTTGTCCGAAATGTTTGAGTTTAAGCTAATCTGTGCTGTATTGTCATATTAAACACTACATTGTTATTTTTTGTTTTCTAACTTTTGTTCCTCTTGAATTATCCCTTTATTCTCTGCAGCTTCTTGTTTACATTCAGCTCCAGCAAACATGATAACTTTCTGTGCTAAACCTCCCAGTCACAGCTGGCACCGCCCGGCCTCACTGTCCAGCCCCACCCCAGTGTCCAGCCGCACCCTCTACCCGCCCCCTGCACATACATTCCCTGTCAGTATATTCTGCCCCAGCACCTGACCTGGTATCACTACAGCATTGCAAATAACAGCCCCACATCAGGCTCTGCACCGCACACCACATCAGGCTCTGCACCGCACACCACATCAGGCTCTGCACCCCACACCACATCGGGCTCTGCACCCCACACCACATCGGGCTCTGCACCCCACACCACATCGGGCTCTGCACCCCACACCACATCGGGCTCTGCACCCCACACCACATCGGGCTCTGCACCCCACACCACATCGGGCTCTGCACCCCACACCACATCGGGCTCTGCACCCCACACCACATCGGGCTCTGCACCCCACACCACATCGGGCTCTGCACCCCACACCACATCGGGCTCTGCACCACACACCACATCAGGCTCTGCACCGCACACCACATCAGGCTCTGCACCGCACACCACATCGGGCTCTGCACCCCACACCACATCGGGCTCTGCACCCCACACCACATCGGGCTCTGCACCCCACACCACATCGGGCTCTGCACCGCACACCACATCGGGCTCTGCACCGCACACCACATCGGGCTCTGCACCCCACACCACATCGGGCTCTGCACCCCACACCACATCGGGCTCTGCACCCTACACCACATCGGGCTCTGCACCCCACACCACATCGGGCTCTGCACCGCACACCACATCGGGCTCTGCACCGCACACCACATCGGGCTCTGCACCGCACACCACATCGGGCTCTGCACCCCACACCACATCAGGCTCTGCACCCCACAACACATCGGGCTCTGCACCGCACACCACATCAGGCTCTGCACTCCACACCACATCGGGCTCTGCACCGCACACCACATCGGGCTCTGCATCGCACACCACATCGGGCTCTGCACCGCACACCACATCAGGCTCTGCACCGCACACCACATCGGGCTCTGGACCCCACACCACATCGGGCTCTGCAACCCACACCACATCAAGCTCTGCACCGCACACCACATCGGGCTCTGGACCCCACATCACATCGGGCTCTGCAACCCACACCACATCAAGCTCTGCACCGCACACCACATCGGGCTCTGCACCCCACACCACATCGGGCTCTGCACCCCACACCACATCGGGCTCTGCAACCCACACCACATCGGGCTCTGCAACCCACACCACATCGGGCTCTGCACCCCACAACACATCGGGCTCTGCACTGCATACACACACATCAGGCTGTGCACCGCACACACACACATCAGGCTGTTCAACGCACAAACACATCAGGCTGTGCACCGCACACACACACACATCAGGCTGTGCACCGCACACACACATCAGGCTGTGCACCGCACACACACACATCAGGCTGTACACCGCACACACACACATCAGGCTGTGCACCGCACACACACACATCAGGCTGTGCACCGCATACACCGCATACACACACACATACATACACACACACATCGGGCTGTGTACCGCATACACACACATCGGGCTGTGTACTGTTACGAGGGGGACCCGGGGAAGCGTGCCAAGATGGGAAATGGACTGCTTCCGCCGGTCCACTCTGACCACAAGGTCCACTCTGCGGTGTAAGGGACCGCCGCTATGGTGGGTGAAGAGTGAGCGGGTTGCTGCTAGCGATCGTCTGGAATGTCACAGACGATCTATGTACACCGATCTGCCCTAACCCGTGAGGGTTGTATGGCACAGATCTCACGGCTCGGTGTACCTGTTGCACGGGGAAGCACAGAGGTGCCCACGCACGTGTGCCAGTGGAAGTCACGAGAATATGGCACGAGGGTAGCACAGAGGTGCCCACGCACGTGTGCTTTCAATAACCAGGTGAGTCCAATGGAGACTTGAGGAGCTCACCTGGGACAGGAACACGGTCTGTTGACGGGGGTACTGCCGGAGCAGCAAGGCAGGAACACGGCCTGCAAACGAGGTACTGCCGGAGCAGCAAGGGCCAAGCCCACAAGAGACAGTAATGCCTGAGCAGTGGCGTGGCAGCACGCTGCCAGACATCCAAACATAGAAGGACGGTCGCACGCCGCCATGATGGCAGGGGGAGCTTTTAAGGAGGTGCAGCTCCACCCGAGGGCGGGCGCGAGGCGGAGATGACGGACTTGACCCAATCAGGGTCCACGACGCCCCAGCCTGGCCAGTCAGGATTCACCACGTCACCAGGCTTGTCATCAAGCCGTGTGACGTCAGTGAGCGAATCAGGACCCACCACGCATTGCACATGCTCACCCTCCTGCCTCTGGGAAATAGAGGCGGGATCCTCGGTCTCACAATGTGGAGAGATAACGGGAATCTCACTGCTTCCCTGAGCAGTAAACCTCTGCACATTGCGCAGCCTCGCAGACCTTCGGGGCCGCTGAGCAGGAGAGTCTGCGGCAGGCCAGGAATGGGAGACCGCTTCACTCCTTGTAACAGGAGAACCACTAGGTGTCACCCTTCTGCTGCCTCTCTGAGAAGGTATCTCCTGCACACTGCGCAGTCTGGCAGACCTTCGGCGCTGCTGAGCAGGAGCGCTCGTGGCAGGCAAGGAATGGGAGACTGCCTCAGTCCGAACCACGAGATGTAACATTACCCCCCCGTCTAGGCCCCCCCCCCCTGTCCATGCTCGAAGGCCGCTATCAAACCTGGGGCGCGGATATGATCCTCCAACTCCCAGGATCTATGCTCCGGACCACGGCCGGCCCACTCCACGAGGTAGTACCTCTTGCCCTGTATGACTTTTGTCTCCACAAGTTTTGCCACCTCAGGGTCGTCGGACGGGGAGTCGGTTTGAGCCGGCAGGGACCCCGAGAATTTATTAAGTCGTACGGGTTTCAGGAGGGACACGTGAAAGGTGTTGGCTATAGCCCAGCGTGGAGGGAGCTGGAGTCGATATGCCACTGGGTTTACCTGCTGTAGTACTTTAAACGGACCCAGATACCTAGGGGCGAATTTGGCTGCCTGTACCCGTAGGTTAACATTCTTAGAGGACAGCGATACTAGGTCACCAGTGGCGAAGGATGGTGCAGGGCGGCGGCGAACATCAGCCGTTGTCACCATCCGGTCTTTAGCCCTTTTAAGAGCCTCTTGGGTGTCATCCCAGATCTCCCGGGCCTTGGTCGCCCAATCCTCCACTCTAGTATCGGGTGACGTAATGGGCATTGGAACCGGGATTCTGGGATGTTGTCCGTTATTGAGTAGGAACGGAGTCTGGACAGAGGATTCATGGACCGAATTGTTAATGGCAAATTCGGCCCAAGGAAGGAGGTTAGCCCAGTTGTCGTGGTGCGCGGATATAAAATGGCGGAGGTAAGTTACCAAGGTCTGATTAGTCCTCTCCACTAGTCCATTGGTCTCGGGATGGTATGTGGAGGAGATGTTCAGCTCTATCTGCAGGAGCTTACAGAGCTCTCTCCAGAAGCGAGACGCGAACTGGGGACCCCGGTCGCTCACCACCTTGTCAGGCATGCCATGCAAACTAAATACATGCCGAATGAACAAGGTGGCGAGAGCACGTGACGTCGGGAGTCGTGGGAGAGGCACCAAGTGGACCATTTTAGAGAAGTGGTCCGTGATGACCCATACGACCCTGTGCCCTGCTGACTTGGGCAGATCTCCCAGGAAGTCCATCCCCACCACTTCCCAGGGACGATCCGGCACTGGCAGTGGGTGAAGAAGACCTGCCGGTCTCTGCCGGGACGGCTTATTCCGAGCACACGACATACAGGCTCCCACATATTCCTGTATGTCCTGGGGTAGTCTCGGCCACCAATAATGCCTGGTCACCAGGTCTCTGGTCCTTTTGATCCCGAAGTGACCCCCGACCTTGGAGGCATGGGCCCACGATAGCACCTCGTTCCGTAGTTCAGGGGGAACGAGGGTTTTGCCAGGTGGCACCTGGTCCAAAGAAGTGGGAGTGACCATCCTCAAGCTGTCCGGGGGTAGTATAAGACGAGGCTCCTCCTCGTCCTCCTCCAACACAACCATACAACGTGACAAGGCGTCGGCCCGTACGTTCTTCTCACCGGCCAGGTGGCGGATAATAAAGTGGAACCGGGAGAAGAATAAAGACCAACGGGCCTGCCTTGGGTTCAGGCGTTGTGCTGTCTGGAGGTATGTGAGGTTTTTGTGGTCAGAAAAAAACTCAAATGGATGCTTCGCACCCTCCAGGAGATGCCGCCATTCCTGGAATGCTAGTTTCATCGCCAGTAACTCCCTATCCCCTATGGAGTAGTTCCTCTCGGCCGGAGAAAATGTCTTGGAGAAAAAGAAACACGGATGTTTCCTTCCTCGTTCGTTTTTCTGGTACAGGACTGCACCTGCACCGACCGAAGAGGCGTCTACCTCCAGTAGGAAGGGTTTGGAGATGTCTGGACGATGAAGGATGGGAGCTCTGGAGAAGTGAGTTTTGAGAGTGTGAAATGCCTCTACCGTTTCCCGTGTCCATGCTTTGGGATTAGCGCCCTTGCGGGTAAGGGCAATGATGGGTGCTGCCACCGTCGAGAAGTTGGGAATGAACTGGCGATAATAATTGATAAACCCCAAGAATCGCTGGATCGCCTTCAGCGAGCGGGGCTCAGGCCAGTTCATCACTGTCTCCAACTTCCCCGGATCCATTGCTAACCCCTGACTGGACACTATGTACCCCAGGAACGGCAAGGATTCCTGTTCAAAAACGCACTTTTCCAGCTTAGCATATAACGAATGGGTGCGGAGCCTCTTAAGTACTCGGATGACATCCCTCCGATGGGTGGTAAGATCGGGGGAGAAGATAAGAATGTCATCCAGGTATGCAACCACGGAAAGATACAAATCCCGGAAAATGTCATTCACAAAGTCTTGAAATACGGCGGGGGCATTGCAGAGTCCGAAGGGCATTACTAGATACTCGTAGTGACCGTCCCTGGTGTTAAAGGCGGTCTTCCACTCATCGCCCTTTCGGACTCGCACTAGATTATACGCCCCGCGTAGATCCAGCTTTGTGAAGACCTTTGCCCCGCGGAATCGATCAAATAGCTCAGTAATGAGGGGCAAAGGGTATTTGTTCTTGATTGTGATTGCATTTAATCCCCTGTAATCGATACAGGGGCGCAGATCCCCTTCCTTCTTCTGCACAAAAAAGAACCCTGCACCAGCCGGTGAAATAGACTTGCGAATGAAACCCTTCGCCAGGCTGTCCTGAATATATTTGGACATAGCCTCCGTCTCTGGAGCAGAGAGTGGATACACTCTGCCCCTAGGGGGCTCGGAGCCTGGCTTCAGGTCTATTCGGCAATCATATGGCCGGTGGGGAGGAAGAGTATCTGCGGCCCTTTTGGAAAAGACATCCCTGTAGGCCTCATAAGGTGTCGGTAAACCCGGTCCCTCAGTATTCCCTGAGGACCCAACCGACCTAATGGTAGCGGGTGGTTCGGTAGTCACGAGGTGCTCTCTACAGGATCCTGCCCAGGATGAGATCTCCCCTGTTGCCCAGTTGAGTATAGGAGCATGCTGTCTCAACCAGGGAAGGCCCAGTAGGATCTCATCCGTCCCCCCTGGAAGCACCAGGAAGGACACCTGCTCATGGTGTCCCGGTGGTACATCCATCCTGAGAGGGATGGTGATCTGGGTGATAGGATCGAGTAGTATGGACCCGTCGACTACCCGGACCCTGAGTGGCTTGGGCAACAGAACCAGGGGAACTGAGTATCGGGTTGCCAGGGAGGTCGAGATGAAATTGCCTTCAGCGCCTGAGTCCAAGCAAGCCAGGGCAGAGAAGAGAGTAGTGCCGAACTGCAACTGGGCGCTGATAGTCAACCTAGAGGGAGAAGTAGCGTCTAGAGTCCCCCCTCTGATAGAAACTAGACGCTGTCTTTTCCCGACGGTTTGGGACATAGGGTAGCTATGTGTCCCCTCTGCCCACAGGAAAAGCAGATGACACAAGACCGAGAACCTGGGGCAGAGGAGACCACCTTGGACACCTCCATTGACTCCACGGAGTCGCCTACAGGACTGGCTGGGGGACCTGTCTGATGGAAGACGGGAGTCAGACGCTTTTTAGGCCGAGAAGACGTGGGTGCTGAAGAGACCTCGAGCCTTCGCTCCGCCTGGCGGATGTCTATGCGAGAGGCAACCTGAATCAAGGACTCTAAAGTGGCAGGCACCTCACGTGTGGCCAGTGCGTCTTTGACAAACCCTGCCAGGCCCTCCCAAAACACAGGGACAAGGACCTTATCCGGCCAGTCCAGCTCTGCGGCCAGTGTCCTAAAGTGTACAGCAAAGTCCCCGACTGAAGCAGACCCTTGCCGAAGTCGTAGGAGGCGCAGCGCGGAATCGTGGGTGACTTGAGGCCCGAGGAACACCATTCTCATGGCCCCAAGATAAGCTGCTAAGTTATTCACCACACGATCTCCGCGCTCCCACAACGGCGTGGACCACTTCAGCGCTCTCCCTGTGAGCAGGGACTGGACGAAGGCTACCTTCGCCTTCTCGGTAGCGTAAAGAGTCGCGGACAGCTCTAAGTAGGTGGTAACCTGGTTTATAAAACCACGGCACTCAGAGCTGTTGCTGCTAAAGCGCTCTGGAAGCGCAAGGTGAGGAGACCTTCCGCCCAATAGCACAGCCTGGGTAGCCGCCTGGGTGGCGACTGTCGTCAGAGTAGTCTTATCGGAGGAAGACTGCTCCACTGCTGCCAATCGTGACTCCAACTGCTGCACATAACGCAGCAACTGCTGCTGCTCTTCAGCCATAGCCAGACCTTTGGCGCGACCGTAATGTTACGAGGGGGACCCGGGGAAGCGTGCCAAGATGGGAAATGGACTGCTTCCGCCAGTCAAGGTCCACTGTGCGGTGTAAGGGACCGCCGCTATGGTGGGTGAAGAGTGAGCGGGTTGCTGCTAGCGATCGTCTGGAATGTCACAGACGATCTATGTACACCGATCTGCCCTAACCCGTGAGGGTTGTATGGCACAGATCTCACGGCTCGGTGTACCTGTTGCACGGGGAAGCACAGAGGTGCCCATGCACGTGTGCCAGTGGAAGTCACGAGAATATGGCACGAGGGTAGCACAGAGGTGCCCACGCACGTGTGCTTTCAATAACCAGGTGAGTCCAATGGAGACTTGAGGAGCTCACCTGGGACAGGAACACGGCCTGTTGACGGGGGTACTGCCGGAGCAGCAAGGCAGGAACACGGCCTGCAAACGAGGTACTGCCGGAGCAGCAAGGGCCAAGCCCACAAGAGACAGTAATGCCTGAGCAGTGGCGTGGCAGCACACTGCCAGACATCCAAACATAGAAGGACGGTCGCGCGCCGCCATGATGGCAGGGGGAGCTTTTAAGGAGGTGCAGCTCCACCCGAGGGCGGGCGCGAGGCGGAGATGACGGACTTGACCCAATCAGGGTCCACGACGTCCCAGCCTGGCCAGTCAGGATTCACCACGTCACCAGCCTTGTCATCAAGCCGTGTGACGTCAGTGAGCGAATCAGGACCCACCACGCATTGCACATGCTCACCCTCCTGCCTCTGGGAAATAGAGGCGGGATCCTCGGTCTCACAATATGGAGAGATAACGGGAATCTCACCGCTTCCCTGAGCAGTAAACCTCTGCACATTGCGCAGCCTCGCAGACCTTCAGGGCCGCTGAGCAGGAGAGTCTGCGGCAGGCCAGGAATGGGAGACCGGAGAACCACTAGGTGTCACCCTTCTGCTGCCTCTCTGAGAAGGTATCTCCTGCAGTCTGGCAGACCTTCGGCGCTGCTGAGCAGGAGCGCTCGTGGCAGGCAAGGAATGGGAGACTGCCTCAGTCCTTGCCTCAGGAGAGCCACGAGATCTAACAGTGTACCGCATACACACACACACACTGCCCATGTTGACATGAAATGACCGGAAGTAGCAAAATCACAGCAGGAGCAGTCACATGACCGCTCTGAGCCTAGGGAGAGGTGCTGACAGCAGGGCAGGTAAGTGGTCTCTATCTACTTACCTGCCCCAATGTAGCCCAATAGTGTAAATAATAAAAAAAGCAAAATAAGCCGGATAACCCCTTTAAAAAGAAGGATGTTCCTGGCCTTCCACAGAGCTTCCTTGACTGTGCTGATTGTCTTCCATGCGATGATCTTCTTATTGACGGTGGGACATTCCACATACCCGAATAAAACAGTCTCAAAAGTCAAATCTCTGATGTCCGTCATTTTTTGCAATAAAGGAAAAATTCGTGTCCATATTTGTCGTGCAAAAGAACAAGTCCATAAAATATGTAGTACCGTCTCATCTCCGAAGCATCTTTCCCTTGGACATCTTGGCAGTAGTCACAAGTCCTCTTCTGTGTTGGAATGCTCTGCATGGAAGACAATTATGCACACAGCTCCAGGCCAGGTCCTTCTGGGAATTAAAAAGGTACGATGCATTAATATTTTGAAATATTTCAACACACTTAGCTTCATTAAAATTCCCGATCTGTGTTATTGGCTGTTTATCCTTAAAACACTTTAAAATCTTCTTGCTGTCTTTTATATCCTCTACAATTTTCCCTTTCAAATCATAAGAATTAACAATAGTTTCCAAAATGACATAACTATCTGGCATATTAAAAGCGTAAGGGGAACTTAAAACTGTTTGAAACCAACCAAGACGTCTCATAAAATAACCCGTATTAAAACGAATAAAATATGACCAGTAGTTAGATTTTGAAAGGGCATTAAAACACAAAACAAAAAATCTTATATAAACAAAAGCTCTAAAATATGGAAAATCTTTACCACCTTTTTCTTTAGGTTTAATTACCACTTCTCTTTTTAATTTCTCCATCTTTGAATTCCAAAAAAAAGTAAAACACGCTTTGATGATCTTGTTAAAAATTCGTGTGGAAGGGGGGAAGACAAGGCTCAAATACAACAACAAAGGAAGAATGACCATTTTTATAATCAGAACCTTCCTGTTACGAACCGGCGCCGCCATAGCCGCAAGCAGCCTGCTGCGGTTCCTGTTGCGCCCAGGCGCCGGCTGCCGCTCTTGGCCGTGCCTCAGGTCATCCAGTTGGCTGTTCCTTCCACCACGTCTAAGTGTGGAGAGGCGGCTAGTGCGCATGCGTGCGCCGATTTACCCCAGCCAGAGTTTAAGCCCGGTGTTTTGCCTAGTGAGCATGCTCAGCCTGTTTGTGTTATGTCTGAGACTAAGTCCTCAGTTAAGGCTACTGAGCATGCTCCCACAATTAACCCTAACAGCCTCTTGGCACAGGTATTTGGATTTCGTGCTGTGTCTAAGTTCTGGGATGTGCCTACTGAGCATGCTCAAACTGATAGTCTGCTTTCTAAGCTTGTGGCTCAGGCTACTGAGCATGCTCAGGCACTTAGTGCATCAGAGGCTAGGTCCGGTAAGGACCTCACTGAGCATGTCCGTGAGGTGGCAGACCCTGATAGGGCAGAGGGTGTCAGGTGTACTGATGACGTGGCAACTCCGGACTGGCTCGCAGAGGCCCGCCCCTATGATCTGGCACCTCAGTATTGGTCGTCAGACGATGACTGTGAAGTGTTTGGGGCGTGGCTGCCATGAGGTCATCAATGACGTGGCGGTTCCGGATAGGTCGCATTTGACGTCACTGATGACATGGCACTCTGCTATTGGACCTTGGTGGTTCCACCCTGGGTTTGGGGCGGACCCAGGTTATAAAAGGGGCTGGAGACAACATGGAGGTGCGCAGTCTTCACTTTTGCTCAGTCAGAGCACACCTCCATGTTAGAGCCTCATTGCGGCATAAGCCTATGTTGGGAAGCGGTAGGTAGGGTTAGGCGAACGGTGCCTGTCACGCCAAGATTCGTGGCTCGGCACATCAGGGTCAAGCGCCGTGCTTCCCTCCTGCCGTTCCAGTCTTCCTATAGCAGCCCAGTGGCGTTAACTGGGCTGCGGTTGCTGTGCTTCCTGTCCGATTGTGCCCCCTACGCACACGGACAACGCACCTGCTGCGCCACCTGTCCGATTGTGCCTCCTACGCACACGGACAACGCACCTACTGCGCCACCTGTCCAATTGTGCCCCCTACGCACACGGACAACGCACCTGCTGCGCCACCTGTCCGGTTGTGCCCCCTACGCGCACGGACAGCGTACCCCAGGACCCCTGTGGAGTTAACAGGGTGTTCCTTATCCTCCTCGGCTTCCCGATCAACGCTACTGGTGTACCCATCTGGCCTGACGTGTCCTACACACACGTGGCCAGGCGAGAGGTGGCCAGAAACGCTAATCGGAGGACCGCTCGGCCTGACGTGTCCTACACATGTGGCCGACAGGGCGTTTTCGTGGCGGTCTGCCGGTCAACGCTACCTGGTTACCACCCGGCCTGACGTGTTTCCTGCACACGTGGTTGGTGTAGCGCTAGGTGCACCAAAACGCTAATCGGGTTGTCGTCCAGTCTGACGTGTCCCAACACACGTGACCGGTTCCCAGAGTTCCTGGGTTATCTCAGAGCCATCCAGCTCTATAGTCTCCGCCTAACCCTCAGGTGCCAGCAGCTCCTTTGTCATCTGGAGCACGGTGGGCCCCGACTGGCGATTAGGATATATACCCCCTGGTCCTAATCTGCCGGTCCTCCCGTAACAGTAAGACTGCGCCAGGGTCTGGCTGGCATGGCGGAGATGGAGCAGCTACGTCAGTTCATGCTGCAGCTTGATGCCAGAGTGAGGTCTCTGGAGAAGTCTGCTCTTGCTGCTGATATGGATGATGTGGTGGCTCAAGCGGCTGCATGGGTGTCCGTCACCAAGCCTACTCCAACCCTCCCTCACCTCTCGCTGCCCAATAAGTTTACGGGGAACAGCAAGGCATGTAGGGCATTCGTGAACCAGTGCTCAGTCCATCTAGAGCTGTTGGCTGCACGGTTTCCTACAGAGAGGTCGAAGGTGGGGTTTATCATCTCCTTGCTCTCCGATAGAGCACTGGAGTGGGCTACACCATTGTGGGAGAGGAATGACCCTGTAGTACAGGACTCTAAGGAGTTTTTGGAGTCCTTACGACAAGTGTTCCTGGGGCCTCAGGTCACTCACGACTCGGCCCTACAGCTACTGACTTTGGAGCAGGGGCGTACCTCCTCAAGTCAATATGCTGTTAGTTTCCGGACACTTGCTGTAGAACTGGGGTGGTCAGAGAGGACTCTCATTCCACTGTTCTGGAGGGGATTAGCCTCGCACGTGAAGGACGCATTAGTGTCGCGTGAGGTGCCAACTACCCTTGAGGGCCTCATGACTCTGGCTACCCGCATTGACCTGCGGACCTCCGAACGTCAGCTGGAGCGCAGGTCAGAGGGTCGTTCAGCCACTGTACTGGTCTCTCCTACTGCACCTCCCTTAGAGGACATCTCTGTCCCTATGGACATCTCTAGGGTTGGCGTTGCTAGGTCTTCGAGTCGCAAGGGCATTTCCTGTTTCGCTTGTGGGCAGTATGGTCATTATGCCAACCGTTGCCCAAAGCGTCAGGATAAGCGACCACGATTGGTGACCATAGCTGGAGGTAGACTGGACTCTGCGTCATCCATTAGGGTGACGTTTCCTGCGTCCATTTCCTTTAAGGGGTCAACATGGTCCACAAGGGCAAGTGTGGACACAGGTGCTGGGGATAGTTTCATCTCCTCCTCTTATGCCCGGCGGCATGCCATCCCGCTGGTGCAAATGGCAAGGCCAGTGAGAGTCCGTGTGGTGGATGGGTCCTTGTTGCCCAAGGTAATTCACCAGCGGACAGTGCCCATTACCCTTGCCATGTCATCTGTGCATAGGGAGACCATTTCATTTCTGGTTCTCCCTAAGGGTGCAGATGATATTCTGCTGGGTATTCCTTGGTTGAAGCGGCATTCCCCACAGATCGACTGGTCGTCTGGGGTGATTACTAGTGATGAGCGAGTATGCTTGTTACTACTCGGTACTCGCACGAGTATCACTGTACTCGGGCTACTCGGCGGGGACCGAGTAATCTCGCGATACTCGTGGTCTTCATCCCTGCATGTTGGCGCTCTTTTGAGAGCCAGCCCTCATGCAGGGATTGGCTGGCAGTCCACTGCAATGCCACAGCCCTGTTAGTTGTGGAATTGCAGTGATTGGCCGGCCCGCACAGCGTGACCGAGCCTTTATACCGGCGGGCGCGCTGTGCTCTGCTCACAGCCATCCAGACAGTCAGTGCAGGGAGAGGGTTGCTGCTTCAGGGAAAGGTTTGCGGCCCTTTATAGCTAGATCCGGAGCAGGGCTGCAAACAGTGTGACCAGATGTCCTTCTCAGGACATACAATAAGTTGTATACAGGCAGGCAGGGAATAGCCAGGTCGGAGTACAGTAGCAGAGTCCTTCTCAGGACTATTGTTGCTATATACAGGCACGGTATAGCCAGGTCGGAATACAGGCTAGTGACCAGAAGAGTCCTTGTCAGGACTATTGTAGCAGTATACAGGCAGGCAGGCAGGCAGGGTATATAGCCATTCCTAGTGGTGACCGTATACCAGCCTTCATCATATCTGGGGCTGGTGTACACAGTCTAAAACAGTCCAGATAGTGTCAGACTTCTCAGTAATTGTCGCTTCTAAAAACCTGTTAGGTTCTTATTGCGTCCGTGCTTGCATTTAAAAACCGCACGTGTGTGCCTGTCGGTGGCAGCGTACAGGTGCACGTTTTGCACAAACTATTATATAACGCACAAGTCTAGTTAATAATACACGTCAGTCAGCAGTGTCTGATAGTGTCAGACTTCTCAGTAATTGTCGCTCCTAAAAACCTGTTAGGTTCTTATTGCGTCCGTGCTTGCATTTAAAAACCGCACGTGTGTGCCTGTCGGTGGCAGCGTCAGGCTCCATATTGTCCCTGGATAGAGATGTGCATGAGGGCCTCAAAACATTGTTCCCATTGCAAAGGAGCGGGTCTCCTGTCGTTGTAATGCCCATTCTGAAAGAATGGGCGAAAAAATTTACCACTGGGGGTATACCTGAAACAACGGCCTAACTATTGTAACGGTCATCATGATGGCGCATGAGGAGAAGGAGGAGCAGTCCAGCGATTAGCCAAAGTCCAGAAGTGTGTTACCATGGGTGAGTGGAGGTACATGGCAAATTCCCGTTACAAACTTTAAATTCCGCTGTCATTTGCTGGTGGTGTGGTGAAGTCTGGCCCAATCCAACCCTTGTTCATCTTGATCAGAGTCAGCCTGTCAGCATTTACAGTTAACAGGCGGGTGCGTTTATCTGTAATGATTCCACCTGCGGCACTAAAAACACGCTCTGACAAAACGCTAGCGGCAGGGCAGGCCAGGACTTCCAAGGCGTAGAGAGCCAATTCATGCCACGTGTCCAGCTTGGATACCCATTAATTGTAAGGCACAGAGGAATGTCGGAGTACAGTTGTTTGATCTGCAAGGTACTCCTTGAGCATCTGGGCAAACTTAGGATTTCTTGTGGCACTACCCTGCACCTCAGGGGCTGTGGTATGTGAGGGGCTGAGAAAACTGTCCCACATCTTAAAGACTGTTCCCCTACCTCTGGCGGATTGGACTTGTGCCCCTCTCGGCTGTACGCCTTGGTTGTCCACTGATTCCTGACCTATGCCGCTAGCATTTTGTGAGGGGAATGCTTTGCCTACTTCCGTGACTATGGCCTTCTGGAACTGCTGCATTTTGCCTGACCTCTCTGCCTCGGGAATAAGAGACATAAAGTTCTCCTTTTAGCGTGGGTCTAACCGTGTTACCAACCAGTAATGATTGTCGGCCAAGATGTTCTTAACGCGAGGGTCACGAGACAGGCAGCTTACCATAAAGTCAGCCATGTGTGCCAGACTCTTAACAGCCATCACTTCAGTATCCCGACCAACACGATGACTGAACATGCTGTCCTCCTCCTCCTCCTCATCATCTACCCTGTCCTCTGGCCAGCCACGCTGAACCGAGGATATGACTGCATGTCATATCCTCAATTTGGCCAGAGAGTTGCTCCATGTCTTCATCCTCCTCCTCGTCATAGTCCTCCACTGCACGTTGTGATGAGACGAGGCTGGGCTGTGTGTTATCACCCACACCCACTACTGTTTCTTGCTCAAACTCATCGCGCTCCGCCTGCAATGCATCATGGTTGTTTTTTGAGCAGAGACCATTTTAGAAGGCAGAGAAGCGGTATGGTGACGCTAATAATGTCGTCATCGCTGCTCACCATCTTGGTGGAGTCCTCAAAGTTTTGGCGGATGGTACATAGGTCAGACATCCATCTCCACTCCTCAGGTGTTATGTGTGGAGTTTGACCCATTTCCCGACGGCTTAGGTGATGCAGGTACTCAACAACTGCCCTCTTCTGCTCACATATCCTGACCAACATGTGCAGAGTTGAATTCCAACGCGTGGGGACATCACACACCAGTCTGTGAGCCGGAAGATGCAAATGGCGCTGAAAGCCGGCAAGGCCGGCTGAAGCAGTAGGTGACTTTCGAAAATGTGCAGACAGGCGGCGAACGTTTACCAGCAGATCAGACAGCTCTGGGTATGACTTTAGAAACCGCTGAACCACGAGGTTGAGCACATGGGCCACGCATGGAACATGTGTCAGCTGGCCTCGCCTCAAAGCCGCCACCAGGTTCCGGCCATTGTCACACACAACCTTTCCTGGCTTTAGGTTCAGAGGTGTGAGCCAGTGATCTGCCTGCTGTTTCAGAGCTGTCCACACCTCTTCTGCATTGTGGGGTTTGTCACCTATGCAGATTAGCTTCAGCACAGCCTGTTGCCGCTTCGCCGAGGCAGTGCTGCAGTGCTTCTGTGTCGCCCTGGACAAGCCAGGGGCCACAGAGCACAACACTTACACACCCCACACTCCCTGCAGGCATATAGTCAAAACACAAAATCCTTGTTGCCTTCCCCATGGGCTGTTGTCCACACCAGGGGGTGGAGCCAGGCGGTTGGTCTCCACCCACCAAGGAGGAGGGAAAACACAGGCAGTGAGAGTTAAGCTAAGGAAGTGGAAGGAGGAAAGTAGTAGAGAGGAGAAAAGTGACAGCAAAGAGCCTGAAGTTGGTCTGGGTGTGTGGCCCGGACAGGACAGCAAGGTTGGCAGGATGTGGTGACCGTCTGCAGTGGAGGCCAATTGGAGTCTGCCGTAAGGACCGTGGACGGGTGGTGACCCGGCCGTACCGGACCGGTATACAAAGAGAAGCCAGCACCATTGGCAGGGGCCTTTCGGATCCCGGCAAGGCTTGGTGTCGCCGTGAGTTTGCCAAATCCGTTAGTGAAGGGGACCTCAGGGTTTCCAAACAGCCAAGTCCCGATAGAAGGCAACCGTCCAACCGTGAAGGGGAGACACCGCCACCGCCAAGGGCAACAGTCTCCCAGGGCCAGCGCCTGTGGGCAAAAGGGGCTCCTCCGGCCCATATCCAGGTCGGGGAGCGGGTTACCGGTGGGAAACCATCACTACCAACACTGAACTTAGGTGCAGGGAGAGACAGTCATCACTAACCTGCAGGGAGGAACAACCGCAGCCGTCCGAGGGACCCGTCCATCCAGCCACTTGTTTTACCGTGAACTGTGTCATCATCATTGGGCTGAGTGAGTACCTCCGTGCCGTGCGGCACAGCGCTGCCCCTGCGACCCTGCACCTCATCAGGCCCCGCAACCCGCCTGTCATCCATCTCTACCCCATCACCGGGCCCCGGGACAACCAACCCCCCTACCCACGGAGGGGAGAAATAACAACAAAGCTGCTCCCTGTCACAGGCTCCCGGGATCCCCGTCCAGAGCAGCGGTGGTGTCCACACAATCACCACAACCGTGGGTGGCGTCACGGACAATATCCCCAAAACCCAAATGACCCCTTTTCACTCACGGGCGATGAGCTCCGCTCGAGTCCCCGGGATCCGGCCATCGCTCGAGCCACCGAGCAGCAGCAGCCGCAGAGCAGCGGCAGCCGGACCCGAGCAGTGGGAGAGCGCAGCGTCCCCTCCTCCACCCGCGACACTTCCAGCTTGGGACTGGTGTGGAGGGTAAAGTGGATGAGGATGCGCAGGAGGAGGAGGAGGCTGAGGAGCATGACATTCCGGAGCTGTAGAGTGTGGGTGAAACCCTGACTGAGGTAGGGCCTGCAAAACTTGGTGTGTGAAGGACGTGTTCCGTCCCTCGCTCAGACTGGCTCCCAGCTTCCACAATATTAACCCAGTGTGACGTCAACGAGATGTAGCGGCCTTGCCCACATGCACTTGTCCACGTGTCTGTGGTTAGGTGGACTTTGGCTGAAACAGCGTTGTTCAGGGTACGTGTGATGTTTTGTGACACGTGGTTATGCAATGCGGGGACGGCACACCGGGAGAAATAGTGGCGGCTGGGGACCGAGTAACGTGGGACAGCTGCCACCATCAGGTCGCGGAATGCTTCTGTCTCAACCAGCCTAAAAGGCAACATTTCCAGCGCAAGCAGTCGCGAAATGTTAGCATTTAGAAGTGTGGCATGTGGGGCGTTGGCAGTGTATTTGCACCTGCGTTCAAAGGTTTGCTGAATGGATAACTGATTGCTGCGCTGGGACAAGGACGTGCTTGATGATGGTGTTATTTCTGCGTGGGCAACTGCAGGTGCAGGGCCGGAGGAGGCTTGTTCGTGGGCAGCATGGACAGGGGATTGGCTCGCATGCACAACAAGCGAAGACGTAGCAGTGACATCAGCAAGCACTGCTCCTCGACTCTGTTGTACATCCCACAAAGTCGGGTGCTTGGCTGACATGTGCCTGATCATGCTGGTGGTGGTCAGGCTGCTAGTTTTGGTACCCCTGCTGATGCTGGCACGGCAGGTGTTGCAAATGGCCTTTTTAGAATCATCTGGAGCCAACTTAAAAAACTGCCAGACTCGGGAAGACCTAACACTTGTACAGGCACCTTGTGTCGTGTTGTTCCGGGGAACAGTTGCCTGACGTCTGCCTGGGGCCACCACCCTGCTTCTTACTGCCTGTTGGGATGCTACGCCTCCCTCCCCTTGTGCACTGCTGTCCTCGCTCTGCATATCCTCCTGCCAGGTTGGGTCAGTTATTGGATCATCCACCACGTCGTCTTCCTCTTCCGCACCCTGCTCCTCCTGACTTCCTGACAATTGTGTCTCATCATCGTCCACCCCTTGTTGAGACACGTTGCCAACTTCGTGAAAACGTGGCTGCTCAAATATTTGGGCATGTGTACATACAATCTCGTCATGGCCCACTTCAACAGGAGCTGGCGAGAGGCCAGAATGTGTGAATGGAAACGTGAACGAACAGCTCTTCCGAGTGTCCAAGTGTGGGATCAGTAATGTCCGTGGATGTGTACTCGGCCTGGTGGTAGGAAGGAGGATCAGGTTCTGAAATGTGCGGTGCAGTATCACGGCTACTGACACTTGACCGTGTGGAAGACAGACTGTTTGTGGTGGTGCCAATCTGACTGGAAGCATTATCCGCTATCCAACTAACAACCTGTTGACACTGGTCTTGGTTCAAGAGCGGTGTACTGCTGCGGTCCCCAAGAATTTGGGACAGGACGTGCGAGCGAGTAGATGTGGCCCTTTGTTGTGGCGAAATTAGAGCTTGCACACGACCTCGGTCTCTGCCTGCACCACCATCACGTCCACTTCCTTGTTCGTTGACAATGCCCTTGCGCATTTTGCAATGCTGTGCTGATGTGTATTCACTAGACTTGTGCGTTATATCCAAGTTTTTGCAAAACGCACACAAGTGCAGCGGAAAGCTGCCACCAACAGGCACACACGTGCGGTTTTTAAATGCAAGCACGGAGGCACTAAAAACCTAACAGGTCTCTATCCAGGGACAACGTGGAGCCTCCCAATTTTTGGCTGCCCTGCCAAAGGGCTATACTACAATAGACCCACTTCCTTACAATGGGCACTTCAGGTTTACAGGCCATCATGCACGTCTCTATCCAGGGACAACGTGGAGCCTCCCAATTTTTGGCTGCCCTGCCAAAGGGCTATACTACAATAGACCCACTTCCTTACAATGGGCACTTCAGGTTTACAGGCCATCATGCACGTCTCTATCCAGGGACAACGTGGAGCCTGCCAATTTTTGGCTGCCCTGCCATAGGGCTATACTACAATAGACCCACTTCCTTACAATGGGCACTTCAGGTTTACAGGCCCTCATGCACGTCTCTATCCAGGGACAACGTGGAGCCTCCCAATTTTTGGCTGCCCTGCCTAAGGGCTATACTACAATAGACCCACTTCCTTACAATGGGCACTTCAGGTTTACAGGCCCTCATGCACGTCTCTATCCAGGGACAACGTGGAGCCTCCCAATTTTTGGCTGCCCTGCCAAAGGGCTATACTACAATAGACCCACTTCCTTACAATGGGCACTTCAGGTTTACAGGCCCTCATGCACATCTCTATCCAGGGACAATGTGGAGCCTCCCAATTTTTGGCTGCCCTGCCAAAGGGCTATACTACAATAGACCCACTTCCTTACAATGGGCACTTCAGGTTTACAGGCCATCATGCACGTCTCTATCCAGGGACAACGTGGAGCCTCCCAATTTTTGGCTGCCCTGCCAAAGGGCTATACTACAATAGACCCACTTCCTTACAATGGGCACTTCAGGTTTACAGGCCATCATGCACGTCTCTATCCAGGGACAACGTGGAGCCTGCCAATTTTTGGCTGCCCTGCCATAGGGCTATACTACAATAGACCCACTTCCTTACAATGGGCACTTCAGGTTTACAGGCCCTCATGCACGTCTCTATCCAGGGACAACGTGGAGCCTCCCAATTTTTGGCTGCCCTGCCTAAGGGCTATACTACAATAGACCCACTTCCTTACAATGGGCACTTCAGGTTTACAGGCCATCATGCACGTCTCTATCCAGGGACAACGTGGAGCCTCCCAATTTTTGGCTGCCCTGCCTAAGGGCTATACTACATTAGACCCACTTCCTTACAATGGGCACTTCAGGTTTACAGGCCCTCATGCACGTCTGTATGCAGGGGCATTGGTGAACCTCACAATTTTGGACTGCCCTGGCAAAGGAAAATACTACAAAGACTCACTTCCTCAAAATGGGCACATTAGACTCAGAGGCCTTTATGTACGTCTCTTCTCAGTGACATCGGAGTGCCACACAATGTTTTACGTAAAATCTTTCATGTATTAATCTCAAAAAGTAACATACATTAGCTCTATCTCACTATTGGGTATGTGCCCTTAACATTTCTGCCATGAAAATTCATTTTGGTGTCATTTTGGAAGGTTTTCTGGTGAGTCCGTAAAAATGGCGTAAAACGCGGACAAAATTGTTCACAGCTGTGACTTTTGAGTGATAAATGCTTCAAGGGGTCTTCCCCATGCTGTTGCCATGTCATTTGAGCACTCTTCTGAGACTTTTGTGCCATTTTTAGGGTTTCTACATGCTGCCGGGGGTCATTTCACAAAAATACTCGGGTCTCCCATAGGATAACATTGGGCTCGGTGCTCGGGCCGAGTACACGAGTATCTTGGGATGCTCGGCCCGAGCCTCGAGCACCCGAGCTTTTTAGTACTTGCTCATCACTAGTGATTACGCGGTGGAGCGAGTCTTGTAGCTCCCACTTCATGTCTCCATCTTCCGCCCGTCGCTCAGTGGTATCTGTGGCGACTATAGACCATTCGAGTGGGAGGGCCGCTAGAGGGGGGGGTACTGTTACGAACCGGCGCCGCCATAGCCGCAAGCAGCCTGCTGCGGTTCCTGTTGCGCCCAGGCGCCGGCTGCTGCTCTTGGCCGTGCCTCGGGTCGTCCAGTTGGCTGTTCCTTCCACCACATCTAAGTGTGGAGAGGCGGCTAGTGCGCATGCGTGCGCCGATTTACCCCAGCCAGAGTTTAAGCCCGGTGTTTTGCCTATTGAGCATGCTCAGCCTGATTGTGTTATGTCTGAGACTAAGTCCTCAGTTCAGGCTACTGAGCATGCTCCCACAATTAACCCTAACAGCCTCTTTGCACAGGTATTTGGATTTCGTGCTGTGTCTAAGTTCTGGGATGTGCCTACTGAGCATGCTCAAACTGATAGTCTGCTTTCTAAGCTTGTGGCTCAGGCTACTGAGCATGCTCAGGCACTTAGTGCATCAGAGGCTAGGTCCGGTAAGGACCTCACTGAGCATGTCCGTGAGGTGGCAGACCCTGATAGGGCAGAGGGTGTCAGGTGTCCTGATGACGTGGCAACTCCGGACTGGCTCGCAGAGGCCCGCCCCTATGATCTGGCACCTCAGTATTGGTCGTCAGACGATGACTGGTGAAGTGTTTGGGGCGTGGCTGCCATGAGGTCATCAATGACGTGGCGGTTCCGGATAGGTCGCATGTGACGTCACTGATGACATGGCACTCTGCTATTGGACCTTGGTGGTTCCACCCTGGGTTTGGGGCGGACCCAGGTTATAAAAGGGGCTGGAGACAACATGGAGGTGCGCAGTCTTCACTTTTGCTCAGTCAGAGCACACCTCCATGTTAGAGCCTCATTGCGGCATAAGCCTATGTTGGGAAGCGGTAGGTAGGGTTAGGCGAACGGTGCCTGTCACGCCAAGATTCGTGGCTCGGCACATCAGGGTCAGGCGCCGTGCTTCCCTCCTGCCGTTCCAGTCTTGCTATAGCAGCCCAGTGGCGTTAACTGGGCTGCGGTTGCTGTGCTTCCTGTCCGATTGTGCCCCCTACGCACACGGACAACGCACCTGCTGCGCCACCTGTCCGATTGTGCCTCCTACGCACACGGACAACGCACCTGCTGCGCCACCTGTCCGATTGTGCCCCCTACGCACACGGACAACGCACCTGCTGCGCCACCTGTCCGGTTGTGCCCCCTACGCGCACGGATAGCGTTCCCCAGGACCCCTGTAGAGTTAACAGGGTGTTCCTTATCCTCCTCGGCTTCCCGATCAACGCTACTGGTGTACCCATCTGGCCTGACGTGTCCTACACACATGTGTCCAGGCGAGAGGTGGCCAGAAACGCTAATCGGAGGACCGCTCGGCCTGACGTGTCCTACACACGTGGCCGACAGGGCGCTTTCGTGGCGGTCTTCCGGTCAACGCTACCTGGTTACCACCCGGCCTGACGTGTTTCCTGCACACGTGGTTGGTGTAGCGCTAGGTGCACCAAAACGCTAATCGGGTTGTCGTCCGGTCTGACGTGTCCCAACACACGTGACCGGTTCCCAGAGTTCCTGGGTTATCTCAGAGCCATCCAGCTCTATAGTCTCCGCCTAACCCTCAGGTGCCAGCAGCTCCTTTGTCATCTGGAGCACGGTGGGCCCCGACTGGCGATTAGGATATATACCCCCTGGTCCTAATCTGCCGGTCCCCCCGTAACACTTCCCTTCCATCGTCAGCTTTCGTAGCCTCCACATACACAGCTTTTGATTCACCTTTTGTGCAATGACCTCCCAACTTTCTTTCCCTTTATTTGTCTCATTAAAAAGCACCCCTAAAATCTTCACAGACTCACATTCAGGTACTGGAATATCATTTAGTGTCATATTCCCCACATTTAGAATACCGCTTTTGTTTAAATTAACCTTAAAACCGGACCCACAACAAAAATATTCCACCTGTTTCAACGTTTTCCTAATAGACAGGGAGAGCAAGGAAAAGCTCATGCAAAACCGGCGCACAACCCAATCATATAAATTAGTCAGTGACTGGTTCATATAATTATAAATTTATTAAGTCCAAAAAACACACACTACAAAAAACATGATAAAATCAATTAAAATTGTGCAGAATAGCACAGGTAAGGACACGTTCCCTCTGGAATCAAATGGAAAATTGCCAACATGAATACATGAAAAGGTCAGCATGTGATAAAGAATGAAAAATATATAACTGACTCATGTATATCTATCAATAATGATTACACAGCGCATGAATTCAATGTGTGAACAGGTAAATGATGACAATACATGAACCCCAATATTTCAGTATATACATATCAAGAATACATCATGTATACACAGTACACCTCATAGTAGTGGGATCTGAGTGATCATAGGAACAGGGCTGTGGATAATAGGCCCTAAAGGGGTGGCAATGATATCCCAAGTATCCTGTTAGATATACCTCATCAGAGTCAGACAATGAGACCTGATGGTAACACAGCAAGGTTATACAATGAATAATCATCACCTAGTTATTCATCAAAATACACTACCCATGTATAGAGCATAAACATGAAGTCATGGCAACACCAGGGGGAGCGTGGCCGGCCCCACGCGTATCGCTGCGGACAGCTTCATCAGGGGAGGGTGTGAGTTGGACAATGTGGAGGGATATATATAGGAACCTTAATCATTAGTGATGAGCGAGTACTAAAAAGCTCGGGTGCTCGAAGCTCGGGCCGAGCATCCCAAGATACTCGTGTACTCGGCCCGAGCACCGAGCCCAATGTTATCCTATGGGAGACCCGAGTATTTTTGTGAAATGACCACCGGCAGCATGTAGAAACCCTAAAAATGGCACAAAAGTCTCAGAAGAGTGCTCAAATGACATGGCAACAGCATGGGGAAGACCCCTTGAAGCATTTATCACTCAAAAGTCACAGCTGTGAACAATTTTGTCCGCGTTTTACGCCATTTTTACGGACTCACCAGAAAACCTTCCAAAATGACCCCAAAATGAATTTTCATGGCGGAAATGTTAAGGGCACATACCCAATAGTGAGATAGAGCTAATGTATGTTACTTTTGGAGATTAATACATGAAAGATTTTACGTAAAACATTGTGTGGCACTCCGATGTCCCTGAGAAGAGACGTACATAAAGGCCCAGGGCCAGATTAAGGTTGGTGGGGGCCCCTGGGCAGAAAATCTGGTGGGGGCCCCATAACGTTAACATTTTTAGCCATAACAGTAGAGCACGAACCGTAGCATTTAGATATAAATCCAATGAACATTTATCTTATCCTGTTCTGCCACATTCAGATTTACAGTGCTACAATACAGATACAGTCCAGGATAAATCACAGCTGTCCACTTACACACAGAAAGTAGAGTTAAGGCTGCTTTACACATTTCGATCTCGTATGCGATCGCACACGCCCCCATCGTATGTGCGGAACAGGCAATTTGTTGCCCGTGTCGCACAAACGATTAACCCCCGTCACACGTACTTACCTTCCAAATGACCTCGCTGTGGGCGGCGAACATCCACTTCCTGAAGTGAAAGGGACGTCACACAGCGGCCGGCCAATAGAAGCGGAGGGGCGGAGATGAGCAGGACGTAAACATCCAGCCCACCTCCTTCCTTCCGCATTGCCGGCGGGACGCAGGTAAGCTGCAGTTCATCGTTCCCGGGGTGTCACACGGAGCGACGTGTGCTGCCTCAAGAACGATGAACAAAGAGACGTTCAATTTTTAGAAAATGAATGACGTGTATGCAATCAACGTTTTAACGCACAATCAGGGTCGCACATAGCTGTCACACACTACAATATCACTAACGATGCCGGATGTGCGTCACTTACGACGTGACCCCGCCGAGACATCGTTAGATATATTGTAGCGTGTAAAGCCCGCTTTTGTCACATATTTTTTATTGATCCCAATGTTAAGGCAGCCAGGGCCAGCTCCAGGGTTTTGTGGCCTCCGGGTGAGTCTCAGTGGGCCCCATCCACACACAGACACGCACACACACATACAGGCATGCGTATATACATATTTGAAGACAAATTTAGAAAAATACATATAAACAGAAAAATATATGCACAGTTATATACACTGACATACATGCAGACACAGACGCATTAGGGCTCGTGCGCACGTTGCGTAATTCCATGCATTTATGCTGCGTATAGCACTGCAGTGTAAATTCATGCATCCTGTGTCCCCTATACAATCTATGTAGATTGTGCATGATACGTGCACCCATTGCTTTTATGAACGCAGCGATTTGGGTGCTAAAATGTTGACCCAAATCCGTGCGTTCATAAAATGAGCATGTCAATTATTCCGTGCGCTATGGATGCAGCTCCCACTCTGTCTATGGTGGGGGCAGCAGCCAGAGCGCATGAAATCGGCTTTTTTTGTACAGAAAAACTGCATCCATTATGCAGTGTTTCTGCAGCGATTTGACGCGCACATGTGCTGTCAAATCGCTGCAGAATATTCAGCAGTTACGTGCGCATGAGCCCTTACAGGTATTAATATGGGAAAGTCGCCAGCAGCCTCACTCACCTCTCCCGCTTGTTTCCGTCCAGCTCCTTCAGGACATGTGGCTGTTTCACGATGGCTGTCACTAACACACATGACTGCACACTGACAGCACTGCTGTATATACATCACAGGAGGGGCTGGGGGCTACGATATATACATTACAGGAGGGGCAGGGGGCATAGACGTTACTGGAGTGGCAAACAGCTCTGGTGGTGTACTCATCACTGCGATGGGTGACATAGCGCTCTGGGGAACCCATATAGTTCTGGGGGGGGGGCGCACAGACTGCTCTAATTCATATATACACACACAGTACTGCTTCTTACACACACATCTCTGACACACACACACACACACACACTACAATGCACCCCCCATCACCCCCTACACACAATACAATGCACCCCCCATTACCCCTACACACACACACACACAATACAACCCCCATTACCCCTACACACACACAATACAATGCACCCCCCATTACCCCTACACACACACACACCCACACACAATACAATGCACCCCCCATTACCCCTACACACACACACAATACAATGCACCCCCCATTACCCCTACACACACCCACACAATACAATGCACCCCCCATTACCCCTACACACACACACACACCCACACACAATACAATGCACCCCCCATTACCCCTACACACACACACACACACAATACAATGCACCCCCCATTACCCCTACACACACACAATACAATGCACCCCCCATTACCCCTACACACACACACACACACACAATACAATGCACCCCCCATTACCCCTACACACACACACACACACACACACAATACAATGCACCCCCCATTACCCCTACACACACACACACACACACACAATACAATGCACCCCCCATTACCCCTACACACACACACACACACACACAATACAATGCACCCCCCATTACCCCTACACACACACACAATACAATGCACCCCCCATTACCCCTACACACACACACACACACACACACAATACAATGCACCCCCCATTACCCCTACACACACACACACACACACAATACAATGCACCCCCCATTACCCCTACACACACACACACACACACACACACACAATACAATGCACCCCCCATTACCCCTACACACACACACACACACACAATACAATGCACCCCCCATTACCCCTACACACACACAATACAATGCACCCCCCATTACACACACACACAATACAATGCACCCCCCATTACCCCTACACACACAATACAATGCACCCCCCATTACCCCTACACACACAATACAATGCACCCCCCATTACCCCTCCCCCTACACACACAATACAATGCACCCCCATTACCCCTCCCCCCACACACACAATACAATGCACCCCCATTACCCCTCCCCCCACACACAATACAATGCACCCCCATTACCCCTCTCCTCACACACAATACAATGCACCCCCCATTACCCCTCTCCCCACACACAATACAATGCACCCCCCATTACCCCTCTCCCCACACACAATACAATGCACCCCCCATTACCCCTACACACACACACACAATACAACCCCCATTACCCCTACACACACACACACACACACAATGCACCCCCCATTACCCCTACACACACACACACCCACACACAATACAATGCACCCCCCATTACCCCTACACACACCCACACAATACAATGCACCCCCCATTACCCCTACACACACACACACACACACCCACACACAATACAATGCACCCCCCATTACCCCTACACACACACACACACACACAATACAATGCACCCCCCATTACCCCTACACACACACACACACAATACAATGCACCCCCCATTACCCCTCTCCCCACACACAATACAATGCACCCATTACTCCTCTCCCCACACACACACACACACACAATACAATGCACCCCTCATTACCTCTCTACACACACAAACACAATGCACCCCTCATGACCTCTCCCCCCACACACAATACACCCTCCATTACCCCTCCCCCTCACACACAATACAGTGCACCCTCCATTACCCCTCCCTCCACACACAATACAATGCACCCCCATTACCCCTCCCCCCACACACAATACAATGCACCCCCATTACCCCTCCCCCCACACACAATACAATGCACCCCCATTACCCCTCCCCCCACACACTATACAATGCACCCCCATTACCCCTCCCCCCACACACAATACAATGCACCCCCATTACCCCTCCCCCCACACACAATACAATGCACCCCCCATTACCCCTCTCCTCACACACAATACAATGCACCCTCCATTACCCCTCCCCCCACACACACAATACAACCCTCATCACCCCCTACACACACAAATTACACTGCTCCATCCCTACACACGCCTGCCTCCCCCCCTCCCTCGGAATACAGTACTCCTCCTCTGCCTGTCACAGAGCTGTGTTCCTTCACAAATGATCCCCGTTATGTGTTCTTTGCCCCTCCTCACTCATCTCCATTAATTACACCTGTCCTGTCTCTTCAGCTCCTTCATGGAGCGCTCGCTTCCTCATGTCCCCAGTGTGGCGCCGGCAGCACTGTGATGACGTCAGCAAGGTGCTGATCTCATCACGTTGCTGCACGTCGGGGGCGGGGCCCAGTCCCGGCGCGCTGTTCAAATGTATTTACGTCTGAAAGACGCAAATACATTTGAATAGGAACGGAAACAGGAAGCTGCGGTCATCGGCTCTGCTGCGCTCCTCTGCAGTGTACATGCCGGCACACAGCAGAGCCGGCACACAGCAGAGCCGGCACACAGCGCGCTGCCTCCTGCTCCTGCTAGTGTGCCTGGCATGTAAGGAGCGCAGCGGGGACAGCAGACAGCGGCCCACCACACCGTGCCCCTGCTTCTAGGTACGGCCGCAGCACATAGCAGGGAGCATTAGCACACCTCTGACCCTGGAAGTTCAAGCGGCCGCTGGTACTTCCGAGGTCAATCCTGTGCCCGCAGTTTGTTTTTGCGTCTTAAGGACGCAGATGCAAATAAATAGCGGTGCCCCCCCGAAAACACAGCTGATTTATTAGACTGTCTTTACGGAGGGGGAGAGGGTGTGAAAAAAAAAAATGCTGACAGGTGCCTAGTGCCAAGTATGGTGGGGGCCCCCTTAGAAGCTCTTTTGGTGGGGGCCCCTGGGCTCCAGCCCCGCCTGCCCCGCCTATAATCCGGCCCTGTAAAGGCCTCTGAGTCTAATGTGCCCATTTTGAGGAAGTGAGTCTTTGTAGTATTTTCCTTTGCCAGGGCAGTCCAAAATTGGGAGGTTCACCAATGCCCCTGCATACAGACGTGCATGAGGGCCTCAAAACATTAAGTGTCCATTGTCAGGAAGTGGGTGTATTATAGTATAGCCCTTAGGCAGGGCAGCCAAAAATTGGGAGGCTCCACGTTGTCCCTGGATAGAGACGTGCATGATGGCCTGTAAACCTGAAGTGCCCATTGTCAGGAAGTGGGTGTATTATAGTATAGCCCTTAGGCAGAGCAGCCAAAAATTGGGAGGCTCCACGTTGTCCCTGGATAGAGACGTGCATGAGGGCCTGTAAACCTGAAGTGCCCATTGTAAGGAAGTGGGTCTATTGTAGTATAGCCCTTTGGCAGGGCAGCCAAAAATTGGGAGGCTCCACGTTGTCCCTGGATAGAGACGTGCATGAGGGCCTGTAAACCTGAAGTGCCCATTGTAAGGAAGTGGGTCTATTGTAGTATAGCCCTTTGGCAGGGCAGCCAAAAATTGGGAGGCTCCACGTTGTCCCTGGATAGAGACGTGCATGAGGGCCTGTAAACCTGAAGTGGCCATTGTAAGGAAGTGGGTCTATTGTAGTATAGCCCTTTGGCAGGGCAGCCAAAAATTGGGAGGCTCCACGTTGTCCCTGGATAGAGACGTGCATGAGGGCCTGTAAACCTGAAGTGCCCATTGTAAGGAAGTGGGTCTATTGTAGTATAGCCCTTTGGCAGGGCAGCCAAAAATTGGGAGGCTCCACGTTGTCCCTGGATAGAGACGTGCATGAGGGCCTGTAAACCTGAAGAGCCCATTGTAAGGAAGTGGGTCTATTGTAGTATAGCCCTTTGGCAGGGCAGCCAAAAATTGGGAGGCTCCACGTTGTCCCTGGATAGAGACGTGCATGAGGGCCTGTAAACCTGAAGTGCCCATTGTAAGGAAGTGGGTCTATTGTAGTATAGCCCTTTGGCAGGGCAGCCAAAAATTGGGAGGCTCCACGTTGTCCCTGGATAGAGACGTGCATGAGGGCCTGTAAACCTGAAGTGCCCATTGTAAGGAAGTGGGTCTATTGTAGTATAGCCCTTTGGCAGGGCAGCCAAAAATTGGGAGGCTCCACGTTGTCCCTGTATAGAGACCTGTTAGGTTCTTAGTGCCTCCGTGTTTGCATTTAAAAACCGCACGTGTGTGCCTGTTGGTGGCAGCTTTCCGCTGCACTTGTGTGCGTTTTGCAAAACCTTGGATATAACGCACAAGTCTAGTGAGTACACATCAGCACAGCATTGCAAAATGCGCAAGGGCGTTGTCAACGAACAAGGAAGTGGACGTGATGGTGGTGCAGGCAGAGACCGAGGTCGTGTGCAAGCTCTAATTTCGCCACAACAAAGGGCCACATCTACTCGCTCGCACGTCCTGTCCCAAATTCTTGGGGACTGCAGCAGTACACCGCTCTTGAACCAAGACCAGTGTCAACAGGTTGTTAGTTGGATAGCGGATAATGCTTCCAGTCAGATTGGCACCACCACAAACACTCTGTCTTCCACACGGTCAAGTGTCAGTAGCCGTGATACTGCACCGCACATTTCAGAACCTGATCCTCCTTCCTACCACCAGGCCGAGTACACGTCCACGGACATTACTGATCCCACACTTGGACACTCAGAAGAGCTGTTCGTTCACGTTTCCATTCACACATTCTGGCCTCTCGCCAGCTCCTGTTGAAGTGGGCCATGACGAGATTGTATGTACAGATGCCCAAATATTTGAGCAGCCACGTTCTCACGAAGTTGGCAACGTGTCTCAACAAGGGGTGGACGATGATGAGACACAATTGTCAGGAAGTCAGGAGGAGGAGCAGGGTGCGGAAGAGGAAGACGACGTGGTGGATGATCCAATAACTGACCCAACCTGGCAGGAGGATATGCAGAGCGAGGACAGCAGTGCACAGGGGGAGGGAGGCGTAGCATCCCAACAGGCAGTAAGAAGCACAATTATATAACGCACAAGTCTAGTGAATACACGTCAGCACAGCATTGCAAAATGCGCAAGGGCGTTGGCAAGGAACAAGGAAGTGGACGTGATGGTGGTGCAGGCAGAGGCCGAGGTCGTGGGCAAGCTCTAATTTCGCCACAACAAAGGGCCACATCTAGTCGCTCGCACGTCCTGTCCCAAATTCTTGGGGACCGCAGCAGTACACCGCTCTTGAACCAAGACCAGTGTCAACAGGTTGTTAGTTGGATAGCGGATAATGCTTCCAGTCAGATTGGCACCACCACAAACAGTCTGTCTTCCACACGGTCAAGTGTCAGTAGCCGTGATACTGCACCGCACATTTCAGAACCTGATCCTCCTTCCTACCACAAGGCTGAGTACACGTCCTCGGACATTAATGATCCCACACTTGGACACTCGGAAGAGCTGTTCACGTTTCAATTCGCACATTCTGGCCTCTCGCCAGCTCATGTTGAAGTGGGTCATGAGGAGATCGTATGTACAGATGCCCAAATATTTGAGCAGCCACGTTCTCACGAAGTTTTGCAACGTGTCTCAACAAGGGGTGGACGATGATGAGACACAATTGTCAGGAAGTCAGGAGGAGGAGCAGGGTGCGGAAGAGGAAGACGACGTGGTGGATGATCCAGTAACTGACCCAACCTGGCAGGAGGCTATGCAGAGCGAGGACAGCAGTGCACAGGGGGAGGGAGGCGTAGCATCCCAACAGGCAGTAAGAAGCAGGGTGGTGGCCCCAGGCAGACGTCAGGCAACTGTTCCCTGGAACAACACGACACAAGGTGCCTGTACAAGTGTTAGGTCTTCCCGAGTCTGGCAGTTTTTTAAGTTGGCTCCAGATGATTCTAAAAAGGCCATTTGCAACACCTGCCGTGCCAGCATCAGCAGGTGTACCAAAACTAGCAGCCTGACCACCACCAGCATGATCAGGCACATGTCAGCCAAGCACCCGACTTTGTGGGATGTACAACAGAGTCGAGGAGCAGTGCTTGCTGATGTCACTGCTACGTCTTCGCTTGTTGTGCATGTAAGAAGGCAGTAAGAAGCAGGGTGGTGGCCCCAGGCAGACGTCAGGCAACTGTTCCCCGGAACAACACGACACAAGGTGCCTGTACAAGTGTTAGGTCTTCCCGAGTCTGGCAGTTTTTTAAGTTGGCTCCAGATGATTCTAAAAAGGCCATTTGCAACACCTGCCGTGCCAGCATCAGCAGGTGTACCAAAACTAGCAGCCTGACCACCACCAGCATGATCAGGCACATGTCAGCCAAGCACCCGACTTTGTGGGATGTACAACAGAGTCGAGGAGCAGTGCTTGCTGATGTCACTGCTACGTCTTCGCTTGTTGTGCATGCGAGCCAATCCCCTGTCCATGCTGCCCACGAACAAGCCTCCTCCGGCCCTGCACCTGCAGTTGCCCACGCAGAAATAACACCATCATCAAGCACGTCCTTGTCCCAGCGCAGCGTTCAGTTATCCATTCAGCAAACCTTTGAACGCAGGCGCAAATACACTGCCAACGCCCCACATGCCACACTTCTAAATGCTAACATTTCGCGACTGCTTGCGCTGGAAATGTTGCCTTTTAGGCTGGTTGAGACAGAAGCATTCCGCGACCTGATGGTGGCAGCTGTCCCACATTACTCGGTCCCCAGCCGCCACTATTTCTCCCGGTGTGCCGTCCCCGCATTGCATAACCACGTGTCACAAAACATCACACGTGCCCTGAACAACGCTGTTTCAGCCAAAGTCCACCTAACCACAGACACGTGGACAAGTGCATGTGGGCAAGGCCGCTACATCTCGTTGACGTCACACTGGGTTAATATTGTGGAAGCTGGGACCCAGTCTGAGCGAGGGACGGAACACGTCCTTCACACACCAAGTTTTGCAGGCCCTACCTCAGTCAGGGTTTCACCCACACTCTACAGCTCCGGAATGTCATGCTCCTCAGCCTCCTCCTCCTCCTGCGCATCCTCATCCACTTTACCCTACACACCAGTCCCAAGCTGGAAGTGTCGCGGGCGGAGGAGGGGACGCTGCGCTCTCCCACTGCTCGGGTCCGGCTGCCGCTGCTCTACGGCTGCTGCTGCTCGGTGGCTCGAGCGATGGCCGGATCCCGGGGACTCGAGCGGCGCTCATCGCCCGTGAGTGAAAAGGGGTCGTTTGGGTTTTGGGGATATTGTCCGTGACGCCACCCACGGTTGTGGTGATTGTGTGGACACCACCGCTGCTCTGGACGGGGATCCCGGGAGCCTGTGACAGGGAGCAGCTTTGTTGTTATTTCTCCCCTCCGTGGGTAGGGGGGTTGGTTGTCCCGGGGCCCGGTGATGGGGTAGAGATGGATGACAGGCGGGTTGCGGGGCCTGATGAGGTGCAGGGTCGCAGGGGCAGCGCTGTGCCGCACGGCACGAAGGTACTCACTCAGCCCAATGATGATGACACAGTTCACGGTAAAACAAGTGGCTGGATGGACGGGTCCCTCGGACGGCTGCGGTTGTTCCTCCCTGCAGGTTAGTGATGACTGTCTTTCCCTGCACCTAAGTTCAGTGTTGGTAGTGATGGTTTCCCACCGGTAACCCGCTCCCCAACCTGGATATGGGCCGGAGGAGCCCCTTTTGCCCACAGGCGCTGGCCCTGGGAGACGGTTGCCCTTGGCGGTGGCGGTGTCTCCCCTTCACGGTTGGACGGTTGCCTTCTATCGTGCCTTGGCTGTTTGGAAACCCTGAGGTCCCCTTCACTAACGGATTTGGCAAATTCACGGCGACACCAAGCCTTGCCGGGATCCGAAAGGCCCCTGCCAATGGTGCTGGCTTCTCTTTGTATACCGGTCCGGTACGGCCGGGTCACCACCCGTCCACGGTCCTTACGGCAGACTCCAATCGGCCTCCACTGCAGACGGTCACCACATCCTGCCAACCTTGCTGTCCTGTCCGGGCCACACACCCGGACCAACTTCAGGCTCTTTACTGTCACTTTTCTCCTCTGTACTACTTTCCTCCTTCCACTTCCTTAGCTTAACTCTCACTGCCTGTGATTTCCCTCCTCCTTGGTGGGTGGAGACCAACCGCCTGGCTCCACCCCCTGGTGTGGACAACAGCCCCTGGGGAAGGCAACAAGGATTTTGTGTTTTGACTATGATATGCCTGCAGGGAGTGTGGGGTGTGTAAGTGTTGTGCTCTGTGGCCCCTGGCTTGTCCAGGGCGACACAGAAGCACTGCAGCACTGCCTCGGCGAAGTGGCAACAGGCTGTGCTGAAGCTAATCTGCATAGGTGACAAACCCTACAATGCAGAAGAGGTGTGGACAGCTCTGAAACAGCATGCAGATCACTGGCTCACACCTCTGAACCTAAAGCCAGGAAAGGTTGTGTGTGACAATGGCCGGAACCTGGTGGCGGCTTTGAGGCGAGGCCAGCTGACACATGTTCCATGCGTGGCCCATGTGCTCAACCTCGTGGTTCAGCGGTTTCTAAAGTCATACCCAGAGCTGTCTGATCTGCTGGTAAACGTTCGCCGCCTGTCTGCACATTTTCGAAAGTCACCTACTGCTTCAGCCGGCCTTGCCGGCTTTCAGTGCCATTTGCATCTTCCGGCTCACAGACTGGTGTGTGATGTCCCCACGCGTTGGAATTCAACTCTGCACATGTTGGACAGGATTAGAGTTGAGCGCGGTTCGTGGTTCGAGGTTCTCCAGTTCTAGGCTCGAGTGATTTTGGGGCCTGTTCTAGATCGAACTAGAACTCGAGCTTTTTGCAAAAGCTCGATAGTTCTAGAAACGTTCAAGAACGGTTCTAGCAGCAAAAAAACAGCTAAATCCTAGCTTGGTTTCCGCTGTAATAGTGTAAGTCACTCTGTGAATCACACTATTATGACATTTCAGTGTATAGTGTGCGTGAACAGCGCCTTCAGATCACTGCTGTTTCTATAGTGGCGATCGCCATTTTTTTTTTTTTTTTCCTTGTCTTCCTTCCCTAAGCGCGTGCGTGTAGTGGGGCGGGCCAGCATGTCAGCCAATCCCAGACACACACACAGCTAAGTGGACTTTTAGCCAGAGAAGCAACGGCATGTGTGATAGGATGTCCATGTCACATGTCCCTGCATTATAAAACCGGACATTTTCCTCCAGGACGCCATTATCTCTTCTGCGTCTTTGGTGTCAGACATCACTGTCGCAGCTCCGTCCTCCTGAGTCCTATCGCCGATACAGCTGTATGCGCTGCATACACAGCGTTAGACAGCTTAGGGAGAGCACTTTCTAGCAGTCCTTTTAAGGGCTCAAACCGGCAGGGTCAGAGTTAAGGTGACAGGTCCTGAAAACAGCGACAGCGTCTGTGTAGCCAAGGTCAGGGATTTCCTCCCTGCATTTCACCATTAGGAGGGAATAGAAAGGCAGGCTTCCATTCCTCTACCCAGACCCCACAATCCTGGCACTGTACCCTCCTGTCCTCTGCACACTCCAACTCATTATAACTAAGCCATTATACTAGCAAACACTCAGTGTACCTAGTGGCATCCTATACGTGGCTATTGGACTTTGCTATAGTCCCACTAGTGCAAAGACATTTGCAGAGCGCGTCTGCCTGCATTGCACACTCCAACTCATTATAACTAAGCCATTATACTAGCAAACACTCAGTGTACCTAGTGGCATCCTATACGTGGCTATTGGACTTTGCTATAGTCCCACTAGTGCAAAGACATTTGCAGAGCGCGTCTGCCTGCATTGCACACTCCAACTCATTATAACTAAGCCATTATACTAGCAAACACTCAGTGTACCTAGTGGCATCCTATACGTGGCTATTGGACTTTGCTATAGTCCCACTAGTGCAAAGACATTTGCAGAGCGCGTCTGCCTGCATTGCACACTGCAACTCATTATAACTAAGCCATTATACTAGCAAACACTCAGTGGACCTAGTGGCATCCTATACGTGGCTATTGGACTTTGCTATAGTCCCACTAGTGCAAAGACATTTGCAGAGCGCGTCTGCCTGCATTGCACACTCCAACTCATTATAACTAAGCCATTATACTAGCAAACACTCAGTGTACCTAGTGGCATCCTATACGTGGCTATTGGACTTTGCTATAGTCCCACTAGTGCAAAGACATTTGCAGAGCGCGTCTGGCTGCATTGCACACTCCAACTCATTATAACTAAGCCATTATACTAGCAAACACTCAGTGTACCTAGTGGCATCCTATCTGTGGCTATTGGACTTTGCTATAGTCCCACTAGTGCAAAGACATTTGCAGAGCGCGTCTGCCTGCATTGCACACTCCAACTCATTATAACTAAGCCATTATACTAGCAAACACTCAGTGTACCTAGTGGCATCCTATCTGTGGCTATTGGACTTTGCTATAGTCCCACTAGAGCGCGTCTGCCTGCATTGCACACTCCAACTCATTATAACATTATAACTCATTATAACTAAGCCATTAGACTAGCAATTTTTGCTGCCAGTTTAAGGGCCGTAGTTGCATTGTCAGGGATATTTATTCTTTATTATTCTGCTGTTAATAAAGCTAGACCACCACTGCAATCTACACCACCTCTCAATTTTTACTACCACATTTTCAGTCCACAATCTTGTCGCAATCAACATGAGTGGCAAAATGACAGATGCTGGTGGAAAAGGGAAGAGGCGTGGTGGAAAAGGCAAAAAAGGTTTTGTCCGTGGGGAAGGTGGCAAAGCTCCATTATCATCTGCTGAAGATAGACCATCTACCAGCAAAAGTAAGATGTCTACTACTTACCATGGACAATCCGATGTGCTCCCTTTTTTACGGACACGAACAACAGGAAGAAAGGTAGATGATGGGCAAAAAAGGAAAATGCTTGAATGGATCTCAAGTGGTCCAACAAGTGCCCTCTCAGCCACTTCAAGTACCGCATCCAAAAAACACCAGTCCTCTGAGTTGTCATCCCAATCACACTTGATTTCTCCCAGCTCTGAAGTCTCCATCAGCCCTGCACAATATGGTGGAACTGAGATGGCTGAGTCTGCAGAGCTGTTCAGTCACACTATAGCCTGGGAATCAGAGGTCTGCTCCCAAGCTACAGTGAGTACAGAACAGGAAATGGTCTGCAGTGATGCCCAGAACCTTTGTGACTCGGATTCAGGCCGTGAGGAACAAGTTTCTGAGCATAATGTTGACCCTTTGTCACAAACTGTAACACCTGTGGTTATAGACAATGAGGAACATTCTGATGAAGATGAGACGCAGATACCCGATTGGGATGACAACTTAAATATTCGGTCAGGGCAAGAAGAGGCTCGGTCTGAGGGGGAGGGGAGTGCAAACACAACAATTGATGATGAAGTTCTAGATCCCACCTACTGTCAACCCCCAGTCAGGCACTCGAGGAGGTCAACAGAGGCGGTGGAGGAGGATGCAACCGACGACGAAGTTACCTTGCGCCTTCCTGGACAGAGTCGGAGCACTGGTAGCACGTCTACAACTGCATCCTCAGCCACCACTCTACTTCTGAGCATTATTCGGGGTGGATCAACAGGTCGCATGGCCTCTAAGCCTTGCCTAGCCTGGTCCTTTTTTGACATAGAAAAAGATCGCCCAAATTATGTGATCTGTAAAATTTGTCATGGTTCTCTTAGTAGAGGTCAAAACCTCAGCAGTTTGACAACTTCTTCCATGAATCGTCACATGAATAAATATCATATGGCCCGGTGGGAAGCTCACCGTGCTGCAATGCGGCCTAGCGGAGCGAACCATCCACCGCCTGCCCCTTCCAGTGCATCCGCACGCTCGTCATCTTCTAGGACTGTGGGGACAGCTGTCACACCTGTTTTTCCACCCACAACTTCCACCACTGTAACCGCAACAGGCAGTTTTCTTGGTAGGTCGTCAGTTGTTTTGGAAGGGGAAACAAGTGAGTGTGTACAGCTCTCTCAGACATCGATAGCACCAACTTTGGATGAAGGCAACATCATGTCTCCTCCTGCACTTTCCTCACAAAGCTGCATTTTTCCAGGGACACCCTACTCAACACCGTCTACACACAGCAGCCAGATCTCTGTCCCTCAGATGTGGTCAAATAAAAGGCCACTTCCTGCGACCCATGACAAAGCTAAGAGGTTGACTCTATCCCTCTGTAAGCTGTTGGCTACCGAAATGCTGCCTTTCCGCCTAGTGGACACACAGGATTTTAGAGACCTTATGTCTGTCGCTGTGCCCCAGTACCAGATGCCTAGTCGCCACTACTTCTCTAAGAAAGGTGTGCCCGCGCTACACCAGCATGTCGCACACAACATCACCGCTTCATTGAGAAACTCTGTGTGTGAACGGGTGCATTTCACCACCGATACTTGGACCAGTAAGCATGGACAGGGACATTACATGTCGCTGACTGGGCACTGGGTAACTATGGTGATAGATGGTGAAGGGTCTGCTGCACAAGTCTTGCCGTCCCCACGACTTGTGTGTCAATCCTCTGTCTGTCCAAGTTCCGCCACTGCTTCTGCATCCTCCACCTCATCTGGGTCCTCCACCTCCGCCCCAAGCCTGCCTGGTCAGGCCACCAGCGTTCTCACTGCGCAGAAGGAATCACGCACCCCTCATTACTATGCTGGCAGCAGAGCGCAACGGCATCAGGCGGTCTTTAGCTTGACATGTCTTGGGAATAAGAGTCACACAGCTGAGGAGTTGTGGTCAGCTCTGCGGTCCGAGTTTAATAAATGGTTGTCTCCACTCAACCTGCAGCCTGGTAAGGCCGTGTGCGACAATGCTGCAAACCTGGGTGCGGCCCTTCGCCTGGGCAAGGTGACACACGTACCTTGTATGGCTCACGTGTTGAACCTTGTCGTGCAGCAATTTTTAACACAGTATCCCGGGCTAGATGGCCTTCTGAACAGGGCACGAAAACTGTCTGCTCACTTCCGCCGTTCAAGCGCCGCAGCTGAGCGACTTGCATCGCTCCAGAAGTCTTTCGGCCTGCCGGTTCATCGCCTGAAATGCGATGTGCCGACACGCTGGAATTCAACTCTCCACATGTTACAGCGACTGTGGCAGCACCGCCGAGCCCTGCTGCAATACGTCATGACGTATAGCCTGGGCCAACGAGATGCAGAGGTGGGTCAGATCACCCTGATGGAGTGGTCTCAGATCAAGGACCTATGCACCCTTCTGCACAGTTTCGACATGGCGACGAATATGTTTAGCGCTGACAATGCCATTATCAGCATGACGATTCCAGTCATTTACATGCTGGAACACACGCTAAACACTATTCGGAGTCAGGGGGTGGGACAACAGGAAGGGGATGAACTACAGGAGGATTCATATGCGCAAGGGACAACAACATCACCAAGGTCCAGACGTTCATCATCACCAAGGCGCCAGGCATGGGAGCATGGGGGACATGGATCAACAAGGGCGCATGGTAGCAGGCGAGATGTTGAGGAAGGTGCAGGAGGACATGAAGAAATGGAGGACGAACTGTCCATGGACATGGAAGACTCAGCAGATGAGGGAGACCTTGGTCAAATTTCAGTTGAAAGAGGTTGGGGGGAGATGTCAGAGGACGAAAGAACGGTTAGCACCTCTATGCCACAAACACAGCGTGGACTTGGTCCGCATGGCTGCGCAAGACACATGAGTGCCTTCTTGTTGCACTACCTCCAACATGACCCTCGTATTGTCAAAATTAGAAGTGATGATGACTACTGGCTTGCCACACTATTAGATCCCCGGTACAAGTCCAAATTTTGTGACATAATTCCAGCCATAGAAAGGAACGCACGTATGCAGGAGTATCAGCAGAAGCTGTTACTTGATCTTAGATCCGCTTTTCCACCAAACAACCGTGCAGGTGCAGGGAGTGAATCTCCCAGTTGTAACTTGACAAACATGGGACGGTCTCGTCATCTTCAACAGTCTACACGTACCAGTAGGACCGTATCTGGTGCTGGTAACAGCAATTTTATGGAATCTTTTCATAATTTTTTTAGACCCTCCTTTGCAAGGCCACCAGAGACAACAAGTCTGACACATAGTCAACGGCTGGAGAGGATGATACAGGAGTATCTCCAAATGAACATCGATGCCATGACTGTGCAACTGGAGCCTTGCTCCTTTTGGGCTTCAAACCTAGAAAAATGGCCAGAGCTATCAACTTACGCCTTGGAGATTTTGTCGTGTCCAGCTGCCAGCGTTGTCTCTGAACGTGTCTTCAGTGCTGCTGGGTGTGTGCTGACAGATAAGCGCACGCGTCTGTCCAGTGACAATGTGGACAGACTGACGTTCATCAAAATGAACAAGTCATGGATCCAGAAGGAATTTACAACCCCTGTGTCATCCTGGGGAGAGTAAATGCTTGTAGATTTGGAATGTGCTTGATGCAAATCTAGCTGTGAAGTGTACAACTAGGGCCCAAGTGCTGCCACTGAATGGGTGGGTGTGTGTGGGGCACATTTTTTGGAAAAAAAGGGAGACTCCGCTTGGAGTAACCCTTGCCTACATTGTTTTTAAAAGAAGCCAAGATGAACAGAGCTGGGATCAGGAAAGACGTTGCTACCTACTCCGGTGTCATCCTGGGGACGGTTAATTATGGCGTATTTTTGAATGTGCTTGATGCAAATCTAGCTGTGAAGTGTACAACTGGGGCACAACTGCTGCCACTGAAGGGGTGGGTGTGTGTGGGGCCCAATTTTTGGAAAAAAGGGAGACTCCGCTTGGAGTAACCCTTGCTTACATTGTTTTTAAAAGAAGCCAAGATGAACAAGTCATGGGTCAGCAAAGACTTTATCTACCTACCCCGGTGTCATCCTGGGGACAGTTAATTATGGCGTATTTTTGAATGTGCTTGATGCAAATCTAGCTGTGAAGTGTACAACTGGGGCACAACTGCTGCCACTTAAGGGGTGGGTGTGAGTGGGGCCCAATTTTTGGAAAAAAGGGAGGCTCCGCTTGGAGTCACCTTGCGGTGTTTTACATGAGTTTATAAGGGCGTGCCATGCCTATATCTGTGTCTCCTCCTCTTTTTCTTTGTCCAGCTCTTTTGTTTTTGCAGAAGTATATGTCCTTGTCACTTTCCCATGTGTTTGTGTTGTGTTGTGAGTTGTTTGTCACCTTTTGGACACCTTTGAGGGTGTTTTCTAGGTGTTTTTCTGTGTTTGTGATTGCCTGCCATTGTTTCCTATGCAGTTCGAGTTCGGTTCGTCGAACGTTCGACGAGCCGAACTCGAACGGGACCTCCGTTCGGCGAACCGGCCTCGAGCCGAACCGGGACCGGTTCGCTCATCTCTAGTCAGGATATGTGAGCAGAAGAGGGCAGTTGTTGAGTACCTGCATCACCTAAGCCGTCAGGAAATGGGTCAAACTCCACACATAACACCTGAGGAGTGGAGATGGATGTCCGACCTATGTACCATCTGCCAAAACTTTGAGGACTCCACCAAGATGGTGAGCGGCGATGACGACATTATTAGCGTCACCATACCGCTGCTCTGCCTTCTAAAATGGTCTCTGCTCAAAAAACAACCATGATGCATTGCAGGCGGAGCGCGATGAGTTTGAGCAAGAAACAGTAGTGGGTGTGGGTGATAACACACAGCCCAGCCTCGTCTCATCACAACGTGCAGTGGAGGACTATGACGAGGAGGAGGATGAAGACATGTAGCAACTCTCTGGCCAAATTGAGGATATGACATGCAGTCATATCCTCGGTTCAGCGTGGCTGGCCAGAGGACAGGGTAGATGATGATGAGGAGGAGGAGGAGGAGGAGGACAGCATGTTCAGTCATCGTGTTGGTCAGGATACTGAAGTGATGGCTGTTAAGAGTCTGGCACACATGGCTGACTTTATGGTAAGCTGCCTGTCTCGTGACCCTCGCGTTAAGAACATCTTGGCCGACAATCATTACTGGTTGGTAACACTGTTAGACCCACGCTAAAAGGAGAACTTTATGTCTCTTATTCCCGAGGCGGAGAGGTCAGGCAAAATGCAGCAGTTCCAGAAGGCCATAGTCACGGAAGTAGGCAAAGCATTCCCCTCACAAAATGCTAGCGGCATAGGTCAGGAATCAGTGGACAACCAAGGCGTACAGCCGAGAGGGGCACAAGTCCAATTCGCCAGAGGTAGGGGAACAGTCTTTAAGATGTGGGACAGTTTTCTCAGCCCCTGAGGTGCGGGGTAGTGCCACAAGAAATCCTAAGTTTGCCCAGATGCTCAAGGAGTACCTTGCAGATCAAACAACTGTACTCCGACATTCCTCTGTGCCTTACAATTAATGGGTATCCAAGCTGGACATGTGGCATGAATTGGCTCTCTACGTTTTGGAAGTCCTGGCCTGCCCTGCCGCTAGCGTTTTGTCAGAGCGTGTTTTTAGTGCCGCAGGTGGAATCATTACAGATAAACGCACCCGCCTGTCAACTGTAAATGCTGACAGGCTGACTCTGATCAAGATGAACAAGGGTTGGATTGGGCCAGACTTCACCACACCAACAGCAAATGACAGTGGAATTTAAAGTTTGTAACGGGATTTTGCCATGTACCTCCACTCACCCATGGTAACACACTTCTGGACTTTGGCTAATCGCTGGACTGCTCCTCCTTCTCCTCATGCGCCATCATGATGACCGTTACAATAGTTAGGCCGTTGTTTCAGGTATACCCCAGTGGTAAATTTTTTCGCCCATTCTTTCAGAATGGGCATTACGACAGGAGACCCGCTCCTTTGCAATGGGAACAATGTTTTGAGGCCCTCATGCACATCTCTATCCAGGGACAATATGGAGCCTGACGCTGCCACCGACAGGCACACACGTGCGGTTTTTAAATGCAAGCACGGACGCAATAAGAACCTAACAGGTTTTTAGGAGCGACAATTACTGAGAAGTCTGACACTATCAGCCACTGCTGACTGACGTGTATTATTCACTAGACTTGTGCGTTATATATTAGTTTGTGAAAAACGTGCACCTGTACGCTGCCACCGACAGGCACACACGTGCGGTTTTTAAATGCAAGCACAGACGCAATAAGAACCTAACAGGTTTTTAGGAGCGACAATTACTGAGAAGTCTGACACTATCAGCCACTGCTGACTGACGTGTATTATTCACTAGACTTGTGGGTTATATAATAGTTTGTGAAAAACGTGCACCTGTACGCTGCCACCGACAGGCACACACGTGCGGTTTTTAAATGCAAGCACGGACGCAATAAGAACCTAACAGGTTTTTAGGAGCGACAATTACTGAGAAGTCTGACACTATCTGGACTGTTTTAGACTGTGTACACCAGCCACAGATATGATGAAGGCTGGTATACGGTCACCACTAGGAATGGCTATATACCCTGCCTGCCTGCCTGCCTGTATACTGCTACAATAGTCCTGACAAGGACTCTTCTGGTCACTAGCCTGTATTCCGACCTGATTATACCCTGCCTGTATATAGCAACAATAGTCCTGAGAAGGACTCTGCTACTGTACTCCGACCTGGCTATACCCTGCCTGCCTGTATACAACTAGAATAGTCCTGAGAAGGACATCTGGTCACACTGTTTGCAGCCCTGCTCCGGATCTAGCTATAAAGGGCCGCAAACCTTTCCCTGAAGCAGCGACCCTCTCCCTGCACTGACTGTCTGGATGGCTGTGAGCAGAGCACAGCGCGCCCGCCGGTATAAAGGCTCGGTCACGCTGTGCGGGCCGGCCAATCACTGCAATTCCACAACTAACAGGGCTGTGGCATTGCAGTGGTTTGCCAGCCAATCCCTGCATGAGGGCTGGCTCTCAAAAGAGCGCCAACATGCAGAAATGAAGACCACGAGTACAGCACGAGTATCGCGAGATTACTCGGTCCCCGCCGAGTAGCCCGAGTACAGTGATACTCGTGCGAGTACCGAGTAGTAACAAGCATACTCGCTCATCACTATTAATCATCTAATTAAAAACAAGTGGTAAAGAGTGAACACATCATTTGTAGTTGCTAAGGACGCTACACATAAACATACCATTGGTGGTTGCTCTGGAGATTAAACATGCACAGCGTAGATATACCATCGGTGGTTACCATGAATGCTGTATGTGCACGGAGCTGGGCGCTGCCATAACCGGATATGATGTCATATCCGGAATCCCAGTATCCGGAGATTACACCCGTGCAGCCGCTTAGAAAGAGAGAATAATAGCCCGATGGGCACAATGGGGGTCACAGGGATCCAGTGCGTCCTGAATCCATGTGGCAAAGACATTTTCAAACAGTATGCAGAGACATCGTAATAACCGCGACCGGAAATGATGTCATATGCAAACGGAGTGGTCTCAGAGTCCTGCGCATGCTCACTAGAGGCCCATAGGAGATGTCCACAGCACAGCGTAGACCGTGCATCTATCATGTGGGCTCCAATCGGACAACAGTTAGTCCACTATATGGGTGCGCATGCCCAAGGGCAATAGAGCCCATCCAAGTGCATCACGATTGGCAATAAATCCCACCCATATCCATAGTATCAATACACATTCTCCAATAATGTGTGGTATCACTTGCTTAATGTAATCATCAGTAACCACCACAAAACGTGGGTTTATTATCTGTATATGAATTCCCATATGATTAATCATTCGGGGCTGAATCCCGCCCCTATGTACTAATTCACATTATCCATTAGATGCCTGGTATCACCTGCCTGATGTAACCACAAGTTCATACCACAAAAATGTGGATTTATCATATGTGCATGAATCCCCATGTGATATATCATTCAGAGCGGGATTTCTCCCCTCTTTACTTTTACACATCCTTCCCTTTAGTACCGCAATTGCGGATTTACATATAATCCCTATCCAAAACGTCCCCCAATGCACTTATTGAGTAGACTCAATTGATGCCAGATGGATAAGTAATTCCACCTAGTACTGTGGGACCACAAAAGAATAAGAACACATGATATGGACCTATTGTAGATACATGGTGTCTCCATGTGACAGCGCATTCAAAAATGGGGTGACCCCCTTTTTTTCTTTTTTAAATGTGGTTCCCCAATCACAAAAGAGGGAAAATCCATCAAAGATGTCACTGAATCATGATCCATATGGACAAACACACACATGGTAGTATTACATACTGCCATTATTTATAAATAGTTATTGTTCTATGTATATATAACATCAAATAGATAGGTACCAATACCACAGTATGTAAACCCCATCTCTAAGAAGCCGGGCTGAGAAATCTCCGCTTCTATGTGTCCCATGCCAGTAAAATAAGAGCCATGGGGGGGGAGGGAAAGGGGGGGGGGGAAGAGAGAGCGGAAGAGGACCAAATGGGGACCGGCTATGCGTGTCGGATGTGACCAAAATGATGGCGCTCGGTCTAATATTGAATGAGTAAGCCTTCACAATTCTAAAAAACCAAGGAGGTCACTGCATCAAATAATACGTCCATGCCCTCCTCATCCAATACTATTCGAACTGAGGCTATGATGCCAGGATTATGTCGACTCTTCCCTGCAAGGGAGAGCCAGGCTCAGATATTCCAACATATGGGTTGTATCAACCAGTCCCAATTGTCCATCAAAAGTTCTCTATTGTTCTGTACAAGATGTTGGCAGAAAAAGTCCATCCGTTGTCCTTACTTCATTAGGGAAGCTGGGTAGTTATGGTGATGGTAATTGAGGAGATAGATAGTTGTAATGATGGCGATCATGATGACCATCTCGGTAGGTACTGTATACTCATTCCGATCGACCATGAACTCCCAGTGTTGAATCCATGTTGGTTAAATACTACAGTAAGGGGAGAGACAAAACCATGAGAATACTGCATCTCCATAGAGAAAATGTTATTATTCACCTAGAAAGCCAGTATACAGCAATTCTTCATTAACCCCTGAAGGAGTGAGGGACTTAAGCGTGAAAATCCACCTTGCCTCGGCCCTCAATAGGGGTTTCCACAGGGACCCACCCCTACCACTGCTCATAACTTTCTGAAGCCCCACCAACCGTAGATTGTGACACGAACCTCCGTGTTGTCTGAGGAAATGTGCAGCCACAGATGTCAAGGTCTTCCCTTTCTTCTCATCTGACTTCGCCAAATTAATCGTAGAGGTATGCTTTTGTATTCTTTTTCGTAATTCCTGAGATGTCTGTCCCACGTAGATTTTCTGGCATGGGCATACAATGGCATACACAACATTAGTAGTCTTACAGTTGATATATGTCGACAGTGAGTGTGGGGTAGAGTCAATAGGATTGATGAACACATTTCGAGTTGGGTGCATAAATTGACATATATTGCACTCACCGCATGGGTAGGATCCTTTTAAATCCTGTCCTCTATTCAGTCTTATTGTGGGTCTCCTGAAATGGCTTCTGGTTAGCATGTCTCTCAACCGAGGGGCCCTTCTAGCAGTAAGCAGAGGTACATCACTCACAAGGGGTGCCACCTGGGTATCAGTTGTAAGGACCCTCCAATGGTCCCGCAAGATATGTCTTACCTGATTCCAGTGATTATTGAAATCTGTAATCAGTCGGAGTGGTTGATCCCCCTGTGGCCTCCTATGGGTTAATAGATCACGTTGAGTGTCCTGTTTGGCTCGTTGAAAGGCCGTGGAGATGACTCCTCTCGGATATCCTCTATTCTTGAGACGCTTAGTCAAGTCATGAGCTTGATGATGGAACTCTTTGTCAGATGTACAATTACGATGTACTCTTAGGAATTGGCCCACCGGAACTCCTCTTCTTGTATGAAATGGATGGAAACTGTCAAATCGAAGGAGGCTATTGGTAGCCGTGGGTTTGCGGAAGAGGCTGGTGGACAACCGATCCTCTTCCATGGTGACGTTCAAATCCAGGAAAGTTGCTGTTGAAAATGACAAGTTTGAGGTTAGAAAGATGTTGTAAGAGTTGGTGTTAAGAAAACTCAGGAATTCCTGGCAAGTTTCCTCCGTGCCATTCCATAAGAAAAACAGGTCATCTATATACCTGCGCCAATGCAAAACATGCTCCTTGTAAAGGTGGGAGGGGTAGACGATGGTCTCCTCCCACCATCCAAGGAACAAGTTTGCATAGGCCGGCGCACATCGTGCGCCCATCGCAACTCCTGACGTTTGCCTGAAAAATGTGTTATCAAACAAAAAGTAATTGTGCTCAAGCACAAATTGGCATAAATCAATCAAGAGAGAGTCATGCATTCTGTCCGAATTGGACTGTTTGTCAAGAAAATAACCAAGAGCCCTGATGCCATCATCATGCTTGATGTTAGAATACAAAGATTCTACATCACAGGTCACAATCAAGGTTTGGTGAGGAATCTGAATATCAAGACAAAAACGGATGAAATCGGACGAGTCTCTCAGATAAGAAGGGAGTTGAGTGACGATGGGCTGAAGAAAAAAAATCCAAGTATGTACACACCTTCTCACACAAGCTCCCAATGCTGGAAACGATTGGGCGACCCGGTGGCTTAGAGGCATCCTTGTGGATTTTTGGTAGCATGTAAAATGTGGGTATTGTTGGTTGCTCAACCCACATATACTTCCTTTCTTTGCTACTAATGATGCCCAAACCACAGGCCCGATCAAGTAAAGATTTTAACTTTTTAAGGAATGTACTAGTTGGGTCAGATGGAATCTTGACATAACACCTGGGGTTGGTTAGTTGCCTGTTAGCCTCTTCGATATACATGGTAGTGGGCCATAGGACCACGTTGCCGCCCTTGTCTGCCTCTTTGATGATGAAGAGGCTATTGCTTTTAAGCTGGACAAGGGCCGCCTTCTCCATAGGGCTTAAATTATGGTCGAAGATGATCTTAGAGGGCAACTTCATGACATCAGCTTTCACCATTTCAAAAAAGACTTTCACAGCAGGAACCAAGGAGAGGGGTGGTGTGACCATAGATTTATTTTTATATGGAAAGACTCGCCTACCTGTTGGGTTCTCATTCTCCTGTAGGAGGTCCAGGAGATCCTGGAACGTTTGTCTCTCCGTGTCAGGTAGGCCATTAAGCACATCAGGTTTCCTGTGGATGGCTCTGAGTACTACATTCCTACAGAATAAATAAAGATCTTTAATTAACGTAAATTTGTCCAAACCATGAGTAGGGACAAACGTCAGTCCCTTCTGGAGGACCGAGATCTCCCCAGGACAAATTTATGATCTGTAGGTTATCACTCATACCTTGTCCCCTGGGTTCAACTGGATGTATCTCCCCATCAATTCTCAATTCCCTGCCAGGAGACGACCCGAAGGTCTCTCCTACATCCGTCTGTACCGCCTGTTGTTTTGATAATTGACTCGAGTCTTGGGTCTCGTCACACGTTTTAGAGGATCTTCCACCCCTCTTGCCTCGTCTGGTCCTGTATCCAATTCGCTGCTTGCGGTAGATAAAAAATCTTCGCTTGTGTTAGTCTCCCCAGTGGTGTTCCCATGTCTCATTCTATTCCGTGTGCCACGCGTGGAATTTCCCCATCTGGAATTGCCACCATGTTTCCACTTATATGCCGTTTTTGTTTCAAAATCTGTACGGTCCCTAGTGAGCTTGCTGCGTTTACGTGATATTAGCTCTTGCTCATATTTATCCAAACTATCCTTCATAGTTGTCTGAAAAGATTGCACTTGTGTCAAATCAAATTTACCCAGACACGTTTCCATCTCCCTAATTTCCTTTTTTACATTAGAAAACCATTCTCTATCATGTTCCAGCAACATATTTATTATAATGTGTGAGCATTTCAACAGCCCTTTTTCCCATGTGTCTTTAAATGCAGTCGTGGGTTCCCACGCTGGAAATATCTGGACTCTCAATCCTCTTGGACACATGTCAGCTCCCAAATACTCTTCCAAACAACGTATGTTCCAGTGCAATCAGATGCCCTTTTTGTGTAGGGCCAAGAGTTCACTGGTACATTTGGATAATTCAGAATGTGGAGTCACATCAACTTTAGAAAGCAGAGGATTATCATTGTGCTGGGTACGCCAGCCTGCCTCTCGCGCCTCCCAGTCCATATTACAACCACCAATGTTTATACCACTATAATATAACAATCAATATAACCAACAATGTGGAACAGCGTGCTATCCGGAAGAACCCTGGAAAGGGAAAGCAATGCTATAGAAGGAAAAGCCGGATGTACAGCTGAATTCAGTAAAAAGCTGGGTGCTGCAGCCTGCATGAAACAAGGATTGGGAGAACAAGGAAAAGCTCATGCAAAACCGGCGCACAACCCAATCATATAAATTAGTCAGTGACTGGTTCATATAATTATAAATTTATTAAGTCCAAAAAACACACACTACAAAAAACATGATAAAATCAATTAAAATTGTGCAGAATAGCACAGGTAAGGACACGTTCCCTCTGGAATCAAATGGAAAATTGCCAACATGAATACATGAAAAGGTCAGCATGTGATAAAGAATGAAAAATATATAACTGACTCATGTATATCTATCAATAATGATTACACAGCGCATGAATTCAATGTGTGAACAGGTAAATGATGACAATACATGAACCCCAATATTTCAGTACATACATATCAAGAATTCATCATGTATACACAGTACACCTCATAGTAGTGGGATCTGAGTGATCATAGGAACAGGGCTGTGGATAATAGGCCCTAAAGGGGTGGCAATGATATCCCAAGTATCCTGTTAGATATACCTCATCAGAGTCAGACAATGAGACCTGATGGTAACACAGCAAGGTTATACAATGAATAATCATCACCTAGTTATTCATCAAAATACACTACCCATGTATAGAGCATAAACATGAAGTCATGGCAACACCAGGGGGAGCGTGGCCGACCCCACGCGTATCGCTGCGGACAGCTTCATCAGGGGAGGGTGTGAGTTGGACCATGTGGAGGGATATATATAGGAACCTTAATCATCTAATTAAAAACAAGTGGTAAAGAGTGAACACATCATTCGTAGTTGCTAAGGACGCTACACATAAACATACCATTGGTGGTTGCTCTGGAGATTAAACATGCACAGCGTAGATATACCATCGGTGGTTACCATGAACGCTGTATGTGCACGGAGCTGGGCGCTGCCATAACCGGATATGTCGTCATATCCGGAATCCCAGTATCCGGAGATTACACCCGTGCAGCCGCTTAGAAAGAGAGAATAATAGCCCGATGGGCACAATGGGGGTCACAGGGATCCAGTGCGTCCTGTATCCATGTGGCAAAGACATTTTCAAACAGTATGCAGAGACATCGTAATAACCGCGACCGGAAATGATGTCATATGCAAACGGAGTGGTCTCAGAGTCCTGCGCATGCTCACTAGAGGCCCATAGGAGATGTCCACAGCACAGCGTAGACCGTGCATCTATCATGTGGGCTCCAATCGGACAACAGTTAGTCCACTATATGGGTGCGCATGCCCAAGGGCAATAGAGCCCATCCAAGTGCATCACGATTGGCAATAAATCCCACCCATATCCATAGTATCAATACACATTCTCCAATAATGTGTGGTATCACCTGCTTAATATAATCATCAGTAACCACCACAAAACGTGGGTTTATTATCTGTATATGAATTCCCATATGATTAATCATTCGGGGCTGAATCCCGCCCCTATGTACTAATTCACATTATCCATTAGATGCCTGGTATCACCTGCCTGATATAACCACAAGTTCATACCACAAAAATGTGGATTTATCATATGTGCATGAATCCCCATGTGATATATCATTCAGAGCGGGATTTCTCCCCTCTTTACTTTTACACATCCTTCCCTTTAGTACCGCAATTGCGGATTTACATATAATCCCTATCCAAAACGTCCCCCAATGCACTTATTGAGTAGACTCAATTGATGCCAGATGGATAAGTAATTCCACCTAGTACTGTGGGACCACAAAAGAATAAGAACACATGATATGGGCCTATTGTAGATACATGGTGTCTCCATGTGACAGCGCATTCAAAAATGGGGTGACCCCCTTTTTTTCTTTTTTAAATGTGGTTCCCCAATCACAAAAGAGGGAAAATCCATCAAAGATGTCACTGAATCATGATCCATATGGACAAACACACACATGGTAGTATTACATACTGCCATTATTTATAAATAGTTATTGTTCTATGTATATATAACATCAAATAGATAGGTACCAATACCACAGTATGTAAACCCCATCTCTAAGAAGCCGGGCTGAGAAATCTCCGCTTCTATGTGTCCCATGCCAGTAAAATAAGAGCCATGGGGGGGGCGGGAAAGGGGGGAGGGGGAAGAGAGAGCGGAAGAGGACCAAATGGGGACCGGCTATGCGTGTCGGATGTGACCAAAATGATGGCGCTCGGTCTAATATTGAATGAGTAAGCCTTCACAATTCTAAAAAACCAAGGAGGTCACTGCATCAAATAATACGTCCATGCCCTCCTCATCCAATACTATTCGAACTGAGGCTATGATGCCAGGATTATGTCGACTCTTCCCTGCAAGGGAGAGCCAGGCTCAGATATTCCAATATATGGGTTGTATCAACCAGTCCCAATTGTCCATCAAAAGTTCTCTATTGTTCTGTACAAGATGTTGGCAGAAAAAGTCCATCCGTTGTCCTTACTTCATTAGGGAAGCTGGGTAGTTATGGTGATGGTAATTGAGGAGATAGATAGTTGTAATGATGGCGATCATGATGACCATCTCGGTAGGTACTCTATACTCATTCCGATCGACCATGAACTCCCAGTGTTGAATCCATGTTGGTTAAATACTACAGTAAGGGGAGAGACAAAACCATGAGAATACTGCATCTCCATAGAGAAAATGTTATTATTCACCTAGAAAGCCAGTATACAGCAATTCTTCATTAACCCCTGAAGGAGTGAGGGACTTAAGCGTGAAAATCCACCTTGCCTCGGCCCTCAATAGGGGTTTCCACAGGGACCCACCCCTACCACTGCTCATAACTTTCTGAAGCCCCACCAACCGTAGATTGTGACACGAACCTCCGTGTTGTCTGAGGAAATGTGCAGCCACAGATGTCAAGGTCTTCCCTTTCTTCTCATCTGACTTCGCCAAATTAATCGTAGAGGTATGCTTTTGTATTCTTTTTCGTAATTCCTGAGATGTCTGTCCCACGTAGATTTTCTGGCATGGGCATACAATGGCATACACAACATTAGTAGTCTTACAGTTGATATATGTCGACAGTGAGTGTGGGGTAGAGTCAATAGGATTGATGAACACATTTCGAGTTGGGTGCATAAATTGACATATATTGCACTCACCGCATGGGTAGGATCCTTTTAAATCCTGTCCTCTATTCAGTCTTATTGTGGGTCTCCTGAAATGGCTTCTGGTTAGCATGTCTCTCAACCGAGGGGCCCTTCTAGCAGTAAGCAGAGGTACATCACTCACAAGGGGTGCCACCTGGGTATCAGTTGTAAGGACCCTCCAATGGTCCCGCAAGATATGTCTTACCTGATTCCAGTGATTATTGAAATCTGTAATCAGTCGGAGTGGTTGATCCCCCTGTGGCCTCCTATGGGTTAATAGATCACGTTGAGTGTCCTGTTTGGCTCGTTGAAAGGCCGTGGAGATGACTCCTCTCGGATATCCTCTATTCTTGAGACGCTTAGTCAAGTCATGAGCTTGATGATGGAACTCTTTGTCAGATGTACAATTACGATGTACTCTTAGGAATTGGCCCACCGGAACTCCTCTTCTTGTATGAAATGGATGGAAACTGTCAAATCGAAGGAGGCTATTGGTAGCCGTGGGTTTGCGGAAGAGGCTGGTGGACAACCGATCCTCTTCCATGGTGACGTTCAAATCCAGGAAAGTTGCTGTTGAAAATGACAAGTTTGAGGTTAGAAAGATGTTGTAAGAGTTGGTGTTAAGAAAACTCAGGAATTCCTGGCAAGTTTCCTCCGTGCCATTCCATAAGAAAAACAGGTCATCTATATACCTGCGCCAATGCAAAACATGCTCCTTGTAAAGGTGGGAGGGGTAGACGATGGTCTCCTCCCACCATCCAAGGAACAAGTTTGCATAGGCCGGCGCACATCGTGCGCCCATCGCAACTCCTGACGTTTGCCTGAAAAATGTGTTATCAAACAAAAAGTAATTGTGCTCAAGCACAAATTGGCATAAATCAATCAAGAGAGAGTCATGCATTCTGTCCGAATTGGACTGTTTGTCAAGAAAATAACCAAGAGCCCTGATGCCATCATCATGCTTGATGTTAGAATACAAAGATTCTACATCACAGGTCACAATCAAGGTTTGGTGAGGAATCTGAATATCAAGACAAAAACGGATGAAATCGGACGAGTCTCTCAGATAAGAAGGGAGTTGAGTGACGATGGGCTGAAGAAAAAAAATCCAAGTATGTACACACCTTCTCACACAAGCTCCCAATGCTGGAAACGATTGGGCGACCCGGTGGCTTAGAGGCATCCTTGTGGATTTTTGGTAGCATGTAAAATGTGGGTATTGTTGGTTGCTCAACCCACATATACTTCCTTTCTTTGCTACTAATGATGCCCAAACCACAGGCCCGATCAAGTAAAGATTTTAACTTTTTAAGGAATGTACTAGTTGGGTCAGATGGAATCTTGACATAACACCTGGGGTTGGTTAGTTGCCTGTTAGCCTCTTCGATATACATGGTAGTGGGCCATAGGACCACGTTGCCGCCCTTGTCTGCCTCTTTGATGATGAAGAGGCTATTGCTTTTAAGCTGGACAAGGGCCGCCTTCTCCATAGGGCTTAAATTATGGTCGAAGATGATCTTAGAGGGCAACTTCATGACATCAGCTTTCACCATTTCAAAAAAGACTTTCACAGCAGGAACCAAGGAGAGGGGTGGTGTGACCATAGATTTATTTTTATATGGAAAGACTCGCCTACCTGTTGGGTTCTCATTCTCCTGTAGGAGGTCCAGGAGATCCTGGAACGTTTGTCTCTCCGTGTCAGGTAGGCCATTAAGCACATCAGGTTTCCTGTGGATGGCTCTGAGTACTACATTCCTACAGAATAAATAAAGATCTTTAATTAACGTAAATTTGTCCAAACCATGAGTAGGGACAAACGTCAGTCCCTTCTGGAGGACCGAGATCTCCCCAGGACAAATTTATGATCTGTAGGTTATCACTCATACCTTGTCCCCTGGGTTCAACTGGATGTATCTCCCCATCAATTCTCAATTCCCTGCCAGGAGACGACCCGAAGGTCTCTCCTACATCCGTCTGTACCGCCTGTTGTTTTGATAATTGACTCGAGTCTTGGGTCTCGTCACACGTTTTAGAGGATCTTCCACCCCTCTTGCCTCGTCTGGTCCTGTATCCAATTCGCTGCTTGCGGTAGATAAAAAATCTTCGCTTGTGTTAGTCTCCCCAGTGGTGTTCCCATGTCTCATTCTATTCCGTGTGCCACGCGTGGAATTTCCCCATCTGGAATTGCCACCATGTTTCCACTTATATGCCGTTTTTGTTTCAAAATCTGTACGGTCCCTAGTGAGCTTGCTGCGTTTACGTGATATTAGCTCTTGCTCATATTTATCCAAACTATCCTTCATAGTTGTCTGAAAAGATTGCACTTGTGTCAAATCAAATTTACCCAGACACGTTTCCATCTCCCTAATTTCCTTTTTTACATTAGAAAACCATTCTCTATCATGTTCCAGCAACATATTTATTATAATGTGTGAGCATTTCAACAGCCCTTTTTCCCATGTGTCTTTAAATGCAGTCGTGGGTTCCCACGCTGGAAATATCTGGACTCTCAATCCTCTTGGACACATGTCAGCTCCCAAATACTCTTCCAAACAACGTATGTTCCAGTGCAATCAGATGCCCTTTTTGTGTAGGGCCAAGAGTTCACTGGTACATTTGGATAATTCAGAATGTGGAGTCACATCAACTTTAGAAAGCAGAGGATTATCATTGTGCTGGGTACGCCAGCCTGCCTCTCGCGCCTCCCAGTCCATATTACAACCACCAATGTTTATACCACTATAATATAACAATCAATATAACCAACAATGTGGAACAGCGTGCTATCCGGAAGAACCCTGGAAAGGGAAAGCAATGCTATAGAAGGAAAAGCCGGATGCACAGCTGAATTCAGTAAAAAGCTGGGTGCTGCAGCCTGCATGAAACAAGGATTGGGAGAACAAGGAAAAGCTCATGCAAAACCGGCGCACAACCCAATCATATAAATTAGTCAGTGACTGGTTCATATAATTATAAATTTATTAAGTCCAAAAAACACACACTACAAAAAACATGATAAAATCAATTAAAATTGTGCAGAATAGCACAGGTAAGGACACGTTCCCTCTGGAATCAAATGGAAAATTGCCAACATGAATACATGAAAAGGTCAGCATGTGATAAAGAATGAAAAATATATAACTGACTCATGTATATCTATCAATAATGATTACACAGCGCATGAATTCAATGTGTGAACAGGTAAATGATGACAATACATGAACCCCAATATTTCAGTACATACATATCAAGAATTCATCATGTATACACAGTACACCTCATAGTAGTGGGATCTGAGTGATCATAGGAACAGGGCTGTGGATAATAGGCCCTAAAGGGGTGGCAATGATATCCCAAGTATCCTGTTAGATATACCTCATCAGAGTCAGACAATGAGACCTGATGGTAACACAGCAAGGTTATACAATGAATAATCATCACCTAGTTATTCATCAAAATACACTACCCATGTATAGAGCATAAACATGAAGTCATGGCAACACCAGGGGGAGCGTGGCCGGCCCCACGCGTATCGCTGCGGACAGCTTCATCAGGGGAGGGTGTGAGTTGGACCATGTGGAGGGATATATATAGGAACCTTAATCATCTAATTAAAAACAAGTGGTAAAGAGTGAACACATCATTCGTAGTTGCTAAGGACGCTACACATAAACATACCATTGGTGGTTGCTCTGGAGATTAAACATGCACAGCGTAGATATACCATCGGTGGTTACCATGAACGCTGTATGTGCACGGAGCTGGGCGCTGCCATAACCGGATATGTCGTCATATCCGGAATCCCAGTATCCGGAGATTACACCCGTGCAGCCGCTTAGAAAGAGAGAATAATAGCCCGATGGGCACAATGGGGGTCACAGGGATCCAGTGCGTCCTGTATCCATGTGGCAAAGACATTTTCAAACAGTATGCAGAGACATCGTAATAACCGCGACCGGAAATGATGTCATATGCAAACGGAGTGGTCTCAGAGTCCTGCGCATGCTCACTAGAGGCCCATAGGAGATGTCCACAGCACAGCGTAGACCGTGCATCTATCATGTGGGCTCCAATCGGACAACAGTTAGTCCACTATATGGGTGCGCATGCCCAAGGGCAATAGAGCCCATCCAAGTGCATCACGATTGGCAATAAATCCCACCCATATCCATAGTATCAATACACATTCTCCAATAATGTGTGGTATCACCTGCTTAATATAATCATCAGTAACCACCACAAAACGTGGGTTTATTATCTGTATATGAATTCCCATATGATTAATCATTCGGGGCTGAATCCCGCCCCTATGTACTAATTCACATTATCCATTAGATGCCTGGTATCACCTGCCTGATATAACCACAAGTTCATACCACAAAAATGTGGATTTATCATATGTGCATGAATCCCCATGTGATATATCATTCAGAGCGGGATTTCTCCCCTCTTTACTTTTACACATCCTTCCCTTTAGTACCGCAATTGCGGATTTACATATAATCCCTATCCAAAACGTCCCCCAATGCACTTATTGAGTAGACTCAATTGATGCCAGATGGATAAGTAATTCCACCTAGTACTGTGGGACCACAAAAGAATAAGAACACATGATATGGGCCTATTGTAGATACATGGTGTCTCCATGTGACAGCGCATTCAAAAATGGGGTGACCCCCTTTTTTTCTTTTTTAAATGTGGTTCCCCAATCACAAAAGAGGGAAAATCCATCAAAGATGTCACTGAATCATGATCCATATGGACAAACACACACATGGTAGTATTACATACTGCCATTATTTATAAATAGTTATTGTTCTATGTATATATAACATCAAATAGATAGGTACCAATACCACAGTATGTAAACCCCATCTCTAAGAAGCCGGGCTGAGAAATCTCCGCTTCTATGTGTCCCATGCCAGTAAAATAAGAGCCATGGGGGGGGCGGGAAAGGGGGGAGGGGGAAGAGAGAGCGGAAGAGGACCAAATGGGGACCGGCTATGCGTGTCGGATGTGACCAAAATGATGGCGCTCGGTCTAATATTGAATGAGTAAGCCTTCACAATTCTAAAAAACCAAGGAGGTCACTGCATCAAATAATACGTCCATGCCCTCCTCATCCAATACTATTCGAACTGAGGCTATGATGCCAGGATTATGTCGACTCTTCCCTGCAAGGGAGAGCCAGGCTCAGATATTCCAACATATGGGTTGTATCAACCAGTCCCAATTGTCCATCAAAAGTTCTCTATTGTTCTGTACAAGATGTTGGCAGAAAAAGTCCATCCGTTGTCCTTACTTCATTAGGGAAGCTGGGTAGTTATGGTGATGGTAATTGAGGAGATAGATAGTTGTAATGATGGCGATCATGATGACCATCTCGGTAGGTACTCTATACTCATTCCGATCGACCATGAACTCCCAGTGTTGAATCCATGTTGGTTAAATACTACAGTAAGGGGAGAGACAAAACCATGAGAATACTGCATCTCCATAGAGAAAATGTTATTATTCACCTAGAAAGCCAGTATACAGCAATTCTTCATTAAGCCCTGAAGGAGTGAGGGACTTAAGCGTGAAAATCCACCTTGCCTCGGCCCTCAATAGGGGTTTCCACAGGGACCCACCCCTACCACTGCTCATAACTTTCTGAAGCCCCACCAACCGTAGATTGTGACACGAACCTCCGTGTTGTCTGAGGAAATGTGCAGCCACAGATGTCAAGGTCTTCCCTTTCTTCTCATCTGACTTCGCCAAATTAATCGTAGAGGTATGCTTTTGTATTCTTTTTCGTAATTCCTGAGATGTCTGTCCCACGTAGATTTTCTGGCATGGGCATATAATGGCATACACAACATTAGTAGTCTTACAGTTGATATATGTCGACAGTGAGTGTGGGGTAGAGTCAATAGGATTGATGAACACATTTCGAGTTGGGTGCATAAATTGACATATATTGCACTCACCGCACGGGTAGGATCCTTTTAAATCCTGTCCTCTATTCAGTCTTATTGTGGGTCTCCTGAAATGGCTTCTGGTTAGCATGTCTCTCAACCGAGGGGCCCTTCTAGCAGTAAGCAGAGGTACATCACTCACAAGGGGTGCCACCTGGGTATCAGTTGTAAGGACCCTCCAATGGTCCCGCAAGATATGTCTTACCTGATTCCAGTGACTATTGAAATCTGTAATCAGTCGGAGTGGTTGATCCCCCTGTGGCTTCCTATGGGTTAATAGATCACGTTGAGTGTCCTGTTTGGCTCGTTGAAAGGCCGTGGAGATGACTCCTCTCGGATATCCTCTATTCTTGAGACGCTTAGTCAAGTCATGAGCTTGATGATGGAACTCTTTGTCAGATGTACAATTATGATGTACTCTTAGGAATTGGCCCACCGGAACTCCTCTTCTTGTATGAAATGGATGGAAACTGTCAAATCGAAGGAGGCTATTGGTAGCCGTGCGTTTGCGGAAGAGGCTGGTGGACAACCGACCCTCTTCCATGGTGACGTTCAAATCCAGGAAAGTTGCTGTTGAAAATGACAAGTTTGAGGTTAGAAAGATTTTGTAAGAGTTGGTGTTAAGAAAACTCAGGAATTCCTGGCAAGTTTCCTCCGTGCCATTCCATAAGAAAAACAGGTCATCTATATACCTGCGCCAATGCAAAACATGCTCCTTGTAGAGGTGGGAGGGGTAGACGATGGTCTCCTCCCACCATCCAAGGAACAAGTTTGCATAGGCCGGCGCACATCGTGCGCCCATCGCAACTCCTGACGTTTGCCTGAAAAATGTGTTATCAAACTAAAAGTAATTGTGCTCAAGCACAAATTGGCATAAATCAATCAAGAGAGAGTCATGCATTCTGTCCGAATTGGACTGTTTGTCAAGAAAATAACCAAGAGCCCTGATGCCATCATCATGCTTGATGTTAGAATACAAAGATTCTACATCACAGGTCACAATCAAGGTTTGGTGAGGAATCTGAATATCAAGACAAAAACGGATGAAATCGGACGAGTCTCTCAGATAAGAAGGGAGTTGAGTGACGATGGGCTGAAGAAAAAAATCCAAGTATGTACACACCTTCTCACACAAGCTCCCAATGCTGGAAACGATTGGGCGACCCGGTGGCTTAGAGGCATCCTTGTGGATTTTTGGTAGCATGTAAAATGTGGGTATCGTTGGTTGCTCAACCCACATATACTTCCTTTCTTTGCTACTAATGATGCCCAAACCACAGGCCCGATCAAGTAAAGATTTTAACTTTTTAAGGAATGTACTAGTTGGGTCAGATGGAATCTTGACATAACACCTGGGGTTGGTTAGTTGCCTGTTAGCCTCTTCGATATACATGGTAGTGGGCCATAGGACCACGTTGCCGCCCTTGTCTGCCTCTTTGATGATGAAGAGGCTATTGCTTTTAAGCTGGACAAGGGCCGCCTTCCCCATAGGGCTTAAATTATGGTCGAAGATGATCTTAGAGGGCAACTTCATGACATCAGCTTTCACCATTTCAAAAAAGACTTTCACAGCAGGAACCAAGGAGAGGGGTGGTGTGACCATAGATTTATTTTTATATGGAAAGACTCGCCTACCTGTTGGGTTCTCATTCTCCTGTAGGAGGTCTAGGAGATCCTGGAACGTTTGTCTCTCCGTGTCAGGTAGGCCATTAAGCACATCAGGTTTCCTGTGGATGGCTGTTGCGGGGGGCTGTCTTATAATAACCTAAAGGAGTATCAGACAGTCAGGGTCCACCATGCAAAGACTCTGCTGCAGACTATGGCAGAGTGCAATACCTCTGTTAACTCACAGAAGGATATAATAAGTAAGTAAAGCAATTCCTCCCTTACTTGGAGGGTGTGTGGAATGATCTCTGTTAATAATCACAGAGACAAAGGCAATTTGTGCGAAATGGCACCTACCTAGGTCCGCTCTTCTAGTGGTGCAAAAGAGACGAACAGCAGCGTAAGCCGCACAAAGCTCCTACCTGCGTTCGCTCCACTAGTGTGCGAGTACACGAACCACTAGATATGGCACCTGCCTAGGTCCGCTCTTCTAGTGGTGCAAAAGAGACGAACAGCAGTGTAAGCCGCACAAAGCTCCTACCTCTGTTCGCTCCCCTAGTGTGCGAGGATACGAACAACTGCTAGTCGCAGTATAAGGAACGTTACCCTAGCGGCAACGTCCACCTACGAGTCGAACCACAAGGCCCAAAGGCCCAGCCAGACCATGTGCCTCAGGCACCTGCCTATGTCCGCTCCCCTAAGAGGTAAGGATACGGACAGCAGCCGAAGCTGTAAGGTATAAGAATGCTACCCTGCCGGTAGCGCTCACCTAGCATAGACAGAGAAATGCCTAGAGGAACGCGCACAGAGCGTCTACTCTTATGCATGAACCAAGAGGACTGAGCGCCATGCGGCGTGTGTCAGGGTCTTATATAGACTCTGTTCCTCATCCAAGATGGAGGACACCAGAGCCAATCCGCTGCCAGAACGACAGGAGTGACATCATGCTGGCCTATCACCGAGCAAGGCATCACAAGCACATGACCAGCGACCAATCGGCATAGAAGGTGTCAGAGACATGTGACCTCGTGTCAGCGATGATGTCACCCGCACATGTGCAATGGCTCCAAGATAGGACTTCGTCTCCGGCGCTCGCACATGTGCAGTAGCAAGAAATCTGGACTTAGTCTCCAGCGCTCGCACATGTGCAGTAGCAAGAAATCTGGACTTAGTCTCCAGCGCTCGCACATGTGCAGTAGCAAGAAATCTGGACATAGTCTCCAGTGCTCGCAGCAACCGTAACAATGGCTCTGAGTACTACATTCCTACAGAATAAATAAAGATCTTTAATTAACGTAAATTTGTCCAAACCATGAGTAGGGACAAACGTCAGTCCCTTCTGGAGGACCGAGATCTCCCCAGGACAAATTTATGATCTGAAGGTTATCACTCATACCTTGTCCCCTGGGTTCAACTGGATGTATCTCCCCATCAATTCTCAACTCCCTGCCAGGAGACGACCCGAAGGTCTCTCCTACATCCGTCTGTACCGCCTGTTTTGATAATTGACTCGAGTCTTGGGTCTCGTCACACGTTTTAGAGGATCTTCCACCCCTCTTGCCTCGTCTGGTCCTGTATCCAATTCGCTGCTTGCGGTAGATAAAAAATCTTCGCTTGTGTTAGTCTCCCCAGTGGTGTTCCCATGTCTCATTCTATTCCGTGTGCCACGCGTGGAATTTCCCCATCTGAAATTGCCACCATGTTTCCACTTATATGCCGTTTTTGTTTCAAAATCTGTACGGTCCCTAGTGAGCTTGCTGCGTTTACGTGATATTAGCTCTTGCTCATATTTATCCAAACTATCCTTCATAGTTGTCTGAAAAGATTGCACTTGTGTCAAATCAAATTTACCCAGACACGTTTCCATCTCCCTAATCTCCTTTTTTACATTAGAAAACAATTCTCTATCATGTTCCAGCAAAGCAAAGGATTATCATTGTGCTGGGTACGCCAGCCTGCCTCTCGCGCCTCCCAGTCCATATTACAACCACCAATGTTTATATCACTATATTATAACAATCAATATAACCAACAATGTGGAACAGCGTGCTATCCGGAAGAACCCTGGAAAGGGAAAGCAATGCTATAGAAGGAAAAGCTGGATGCACAGCTGAATTCAGTAAAAAGCTGGGTGCTGCAGCCTGCATGAAACAAGGATTGGGAGAACAAGGAAAAGCTCATGCAAAACCGGCGCACAACCCAATCATATAAATTAGTCAGTGACTGGTTCATATAATTATAAATTTATTAAGTCCAAAAAACACACACTACAAAAAACATGATAAAATCAATTAAAATTGTGCAGAATAGCACAGGTAAGGACACGTTCCCTCTGGAATCAAATGGAAAATTGCCAACATGAATACATGAAAAGGTCAGCATGTGATAAAGAATGAAAAATATATAACTGACTCATGTATATCTATCAATAATGATTACACAGCGCATGAATTCAATGTGTGAACAGGTAAATGATGACAATACATGAACCCCAATATTTCAGTATATACATATCAAGAATTCATCATGTATACACAGTACACCTCATAGTAGTGGGATCTGAGTGATCATAGGAACAGGGCTGTGGATAATAGGCCCTAAAAGGG